>NC_042616.1:463254601-463342995 GCF_901001135.1 Rhinatrema bivittatum
ATACACGTGGTGAAGAGATGCAGTTACAATTAACTGGGGCTATGAACTGGGAGTGTAAGAAATAAAGAGGGATAGAGGAGGTTAATTATATACATGTGTAGAATATAAAAATATACAAGAGTACATTACAAATATGGCGTCCAATATATACAGCTTCTGAGCTGAGAATTTATTGATGGTGTGTGTTAGGTGCAGTTCGGGAAGGCTTGCCTGAAAAGCCATGTCTTGAGTCTTTTCCGAAAGGTTAGGAGGCAAGGTTCATTTCTGAGATCTGGGGGGATGGAGTTCCATAACGGTGGACCTGCTGTGGAAAGGGCTCAATCTCTAAAGGTGCTGTGATAAGTGGTTTTGGAGGGTGGAACAAGGAGGCATCCTCTGTAGGCTTCCCTGGTCGGTCTTGTGCATTTGTATAAACGGAGAGGAATTTGTAGGTCGATTATGGTGTGTTGGTGAAAGATTTTGTATATCAAGGTGATGGATTTGTAAATGACTCTGAACTGAATTGGTAACCAGTGGAGGTCTTTTAGGACTGGGGAAATGTGGTCTCTTTTCCTAGTGTTTGTTAGTAGACGGGCTGCTGCGTTTTGAACCATTTGGAGTGGTTTTGTGTATGAGGAAGGGAGTCCAAGAAATGTAGAGTTGCAGTAGTCTAATTTGGAGAAAATGAGGGCTTGGAGGATCCTGGTTAGTGTCTTTTCCTCCGCGGCTTGTGTCCCTAGCTGTGATTGAACTCTGTCCTCGAATGATGTGCCTCTTCATCCAGGCCTTGTGTCCCTAGCTGGGATCGACCTCTGTGCTCGACTGCTGCGCCTCTTCATCCCGGCCTTGTGTTCCCACAGGTGTTTTAACTCAGTTACTGTACCCATTCTTCCGGGCCTTGTGTTCCCACAGGTGTTTTAACTCAGTGGCGGTGCCTGTTCATCCAGGCCTTGTGTTCCCACAGGTGTTTTAACTCAGTGGCTGTGCCTGTTCATCCAGGCCTTGTGTTCCCACAAGTGTTTTAACCTGGTTGCTGTGCCTGTTCATGCAGGCCTTGTGTCCCTAGCTGGAATTGACCTCTGTCCTCGAATGATGTACCTGTTCATCCAGGCCTTGTGTTCCCACACGTATTCTTATTTGTGAGAGATCCTAGGCTCCAATTCGTTTGTCATCAGCTGAAGTGCGTAAGTACAGTCTGAATTCACTAGACGCCAATGGAATTCACTAGACGCCAACGATATTCACTGGACGCCAATGTAAACACCGGGTACACACAACTCTAGGGGTGGACCCGTTCCAGGGAGTCCTTCCCTGAACAAGCATGAGGGTGGAGGTGGGCTTTACTGCACACCCACCTGACGGACCATGCCCATACCGCTGCCAATATTCTAGCATGCATCAGAAAGATGCTGGCGAGCTACCAGTGTTTTAACCTAGTTCCTGTGCCTGTTCATGCAGGCCTTGTGTCCCTAGCTGGGATTGACCTCTGTCCTCGAATGAAGTGCCTGTTCATCCAGGCCTTGTGTTCCTACTGCTGTTTTAACTCCATTGCTGTGCCTGCCTGTTCATCCAGACCTTGTATTCCCACATGTATTCTTATTTCTGAGAGATCCTCCAATTCCTTTGTCATCTGCTGAAGTGCGTAAGTACCGTCTGAATTCACTAGACGCCAACGGAATTCACTAGACGCCAACGATATTCACTGGACGCCAATGTAAACACCGGGTACACACAACTCTAGGGGTGGACCCTTTCCAGGGAGTACTTCCCTGCACAAAGGAAAGGGAACTCTCTCCTGGGCCAATTGATAAGAAAACCACAATTCTGCAGCCAAAAATAGGCTGGAAATCCTTCCCCCATTGACTTTAATGGGCGACATATGTACATATACCCAACTCATTAGATTTTTTTTATGTCCATATTGGCCGCAAGTGGGACCCACTTTCGGACATAAGAAATATGAACATAAAATTTTGCTCTGCACATCCCTACTAATTTGGCACGCATTTCAGTTATACATAAGTCCAGAAAGGACCCGACATCCCTGGCTTCCTATCATCCCATTTCTCTGATGATTTTTGGTCAAAACCTTTTCCAAAATACAGCAGATCGTTTGGTGATATTTCTTCCTAAGATAATCAGACCTGGTCAGGTAGGTTTTGTTAGAAGGCGCTAAGCCTTGACTAATATAAGACTACTTCTTATAGCCATGGATTTCTGTAAGAGAGGTGGAGAGACTTTTCTTGTGTCAGTTTCATTGCCAAGAAGGCTTTTGATAGGGTAAAATATGATTATCTGTTTTTTGTCTTAGAGCGTATGGGATTAAACAGTTTCTTTCTACAGGCAGTGAAATTATTGTATAATCATCCCTTGGCACTAATTATGCAAATAGTATGCATTCTGATTATATCCCTATAGGCCATGGGACCAGGCAAGGGTGTCCCCTATCCCCACTTTTGTTTTTATTGAATCTTGGGTCACTTTTGGAATATATTCTGTCTTCGGAGGAAGTGAAGAGGAAGAAATTGAGTTCCCAGTTGTTTAAATATGCAGCCTTTGACCATGACAACTTTTTTTTTTTTGACAAACCCAGCTTCAGTTTCTTGAGAAGATGATGGATATATATGGAGAATTTGGATTATTCTCTCTGTCTTTAAATTAAGCATTGACAAGTCGGAAGCTTTAGCATTCCCAGAATCTATTAAAACAAATTGGAACGATTGTTTTCCCTTGAAGTGGGCTGATGGTAGAATTGAATATTTGTGGTTGCAAGTATTCACTGATTTCCCAGCTCTTTATGGGATTAAACATATCCATATTACTTGTATTTACCAAGGATAATTTTTTAGCCTGGTGGGATCTATCGTTGTCTCTGGGAGGAAGGATTAACATTTTTAAAATGATTATATTTCCTAAGTGGCTTTATGTGCTTCAAAATCTCCCATTATGGATGAAACAAAGAGATGGTAGGAATCCGGATAAACTGCTTTGTAATTTTATTTGGAAGGGTAAGAGATCCAGGATTCCACTGGCTTGGTTAAAAAGGGATTGGGCACATGGAGGGATGGGGATCCTGGATTTAAAGGCTTATAATCATGCTAGTATTTTGAGAATAGTTAGGGACTGGTTAATTAATGATCCGACTTTTTGTGAATATCCAGGGAGAAAAGGTGCTGATGTCCCCAGTTCAATTAAGGTTTGTTCTGCATGCTCAATCAAAATTTCTTCCCAAAGAATGGTCTGGAAGTCCACTGATTGCTCCATTGTTTAAGAAATTACGGTTTCTATTACACTTGTCATCCTTGTTGCCCATCCAAGCTAATTTGGATTTTTATCTGGGCTCCAATTCGATGGATTTTCAATTATGGGCTTCCAAGGGCATCATGCATTTGCTGCATATAGGGGTAGATTTTAAAAGAAGCGCGATCAGCCTACTTTTGCTTGCGCATCAGACTCAAGCAAAAGTACGCTGGATTTTAGTAGATACGCGCGGAGCCGCGCGTATCCACTAAAATCCTGGATCGGCGCGCGCAAGGCTATCGATTTTGTATAGCCTGCGCGCGCCGAGCCGCGCTGCCTCCCCCCGTTCCCTCCAAGGCCGCTCCGAAATTGGAGCGGCCTCGGAGGGAACTTTCCTTTGCCCTCCCCTCACCTTACCCTCCCTTCCCCTACCTAACCCACCCACCCGGCCCTGTCTACACCCCCCCCTTACCTTTGTCGGGGGATTTACGCCTCCCGGAGGGAGACGTAAATCCCCGCGCGCCAGCGGGCCTGCTGCGCGCCGGGCCGCGACCTGGGGGCGGGTACGGAGGGCGCGGCCACGCCCCCGGACCGCCCTGGGCCGTAACCACGCCCCCGTACCCGCCCCCAAAACGCTGCCGACACGCCCCCGAAATGCCGCGACGACCGGGCCCGCCCCCCGACACGCCCCCCTCCGAAAACCCCGGGACGTACGCGAGTCCCGGGGTCTGCGCGCGCCGGTAGGCCTATGTAAAATAGGCTTACCGGCGCGCAGGGCCCTGCTCGCGTAAATCCGGGCGGATTTACGCGAGCAGGGCTCTTAAAATCCGGCCCATAGTGAATGATGATGGTCATGTGTTATCTTTTCAGAAGTTAAAGGAACAATATGAATTGAGCACTAAAAGTTATTTTTCATATTTTCAACTTAGACACTACATTTTGACCCTACCTCGAACCAAGCTTCAGTACTTGATTTGGGAGTTATTGGATGATTTTTTCAATTCGAGGACTTCAAGAGAATGTCCCTATCTAAATTACAATAGGTCAGCAAAATTGGATGTTGAGGACAAACTGGCAATTTCATCAGCTAGGTGGAATTGGGATAGGATTTTTACAGTTTGGCCACAAATGATGCAGACTTGCTTTAAACATTTATTGGATTTATCCATTAATATGTATTTCAGGGAAATGCAGTTTAAATTTCTGAGACAAGCATATGTTTCACAACACTTAGCTTTTCAAGCAAAAATTGCTATTACAGAGAATTGTGAAAAATGTGATTCAGCTGCCTGTACTCTTATCTCATACTTTTTGGTCTTGTACTCCCATCAAACAGTTTTGGATTAAAAAAATGTTTTTTTTTTATTTGGGGGAAGTGTTGGAGGTTGATATCCCTGTTATTCCTGAACTTTTACTTTTTGAAAGCTTTCCACCTTTACTAGTTCATGGTACCGGAGATCGGTTGCTTGTCAAAAATAGCTAGTGCTTTGGGGAAGAAGGCTATTTTGATGCACTGGAGAGGGAAGGACCCTCCAACATTTTGGCTCCGGAGAAAATTGTTTCACAATATGATGCAGATGGACAATATGTTATCTCATTCTTCCCTCAAATGCAGGAAATTATTTTTGACGATCTGGGGGAAATACAGGTATATTCAAACTCTATCTCATCGAATTTGCAGTATGATCTTCAGTGCCTGAAGGGCTTAATGTTAGCCTATAATATGAACTTGTCATATCACTGTTCATTTATTTATTTTAACGAAGAAGGAAGGGTCGGGGTGGGATTTTGCTTGATAACATTCTTTTTGAACTTTCATGTGTTGTTTCTGTTAGTGGAAAATGGGAAAATGGATTAAGGTGTACTTTGCTTGGTGTGCATAAGAACTAAATATACACTGAGAGTTGTGGGTTAGATTTTCATTTAATAAAAACATTTAAACATAATGCAGTGCAGTAATACACCAAAAATCTACACTTAAAATCCATCTTTATTAAATAATGCACTTTAAACACAGCTATTCAAAGATGCATGAACAACAAGCTACTTGTCAGCTGATCAAATAGGCAGGATTTTAAAATATGCCAAAACTACATATAGTTTCCATTTTCTTTTAAATCCATAGGAAGTGCATTTCTGAGGAGATTCTCATGAGGGACTTTGTTAAATAACTTATGAAGATCCAGACACACTGTATCCACTGACTCACCATTATCCACATGTTTATTAACCCCTTTAAGAAATGTAGCAGATTGGTGAGGCAAAACTTATCTTGGGTAAATTCATGCTTGCTTTGTCCTTGTAAACCATTTCTATCTATATATTCTATAATTTTATTTTTTTAGAATAGTTTCTATGTGGCTAATATTCAGTAAGCCGTTAGTCAACAAGTTATCTGGCTAAAATTAGCTAGATAATTAATCCTGGATATTTACTGGGATACATTGAACATTCCTTATTGAAGTTATGTGGGTGGCTGGGCAATTATGCTACTAATTTATGCTTCCAGCGTGGCTGCCCTTACAGGGTTGGATTTAGATTTCCAGCATCCATAGGCAGTGCAGCAGGGGTCAGGGGTATGGCAGTGGGCCACATTATCTCCAAAAGGATTGAATAAAGAGATAGAGTTGGTGATATTTTTTAACTTCTTCTGCTAAGGTCTAGTTGTTTACTTGGAAACAGCATTTCAACAAGGATGACTGATACGTACATCCAGTGACATCACTCGTTCCTTTTTAAGCGTTGGGGGAAGTGACATATCATTAAGATGCCCATTTGAAGGAGCAACCTGTGCAAACATTATGGATGTGCATTCGTTTTCAACGAATGTGCAATCTGCAATGCATAAGTCCCTGTTCGTTTGATTCGTGGGTTCACAAAATGCATGGCGATCCCCCATGAATAAAACATATCATATTAGTTTCATTCTTTTGGTTCTTGGTGATTTCTTAGCGGCCGTTTGAAATAGGAGAAGGCCATGTGGGAGTATCCATAAGAAAAACTAGCCTTTTCCTGTGAGTCATAAGTGACCACACAGCCCTGTCATAGAGTGGGTCAGACAGGTTGGCAAGGAGACGAGAATGCAACTTATCAGAGCTAAGCATTTTTCTAATGCAGCCAATCGCCGCTCTTACTCAGTGCTCTGTGACGCTGTTCCTGATGATGCTGTACTATTTATACCTTAAACACGTGGCATGCCACGCTCTTTATTTACGGGGGTTGTCCGGGGAGGTGGCTCTACTCAGAGCTAGTCTGAGTGTCTCAAATCTGTATTCAATTGCTAGCTACTTTGATAGAATTTTCCATTGAAAAAGATATTTGTTCATTTTTGCTGCAGTGCCAGCCAGCTAGGCTTTTATTTGACCGCACTTTTTTTTTATTGAACTCAGATGGTCTCTCTGTCTCTCCCACTGAGACAAGCTGCCAGCAATGGCATTTTGCTGCTGATCTTACCCCTCTGGGGTAGGTTGCAGGCAGGGTTTTGGTGGTGTGGGTGGGAGATATATTCAATTGCTAGCTACTTTGATAGAATTTTCCATTGAAAAAGATATTTGTTCATTTTTGCTGCAGTGCCAGTCAGCCAGGCTTTTTTTGACTGCACTTTTTTTTATTGAGCTCAGACTGTCTCTCTGTCTCTCCCACTGAGACAAGCTGCCAGCAGTTGTATTTTGCTGCTGATCTTACTCCCCTGGGGTAAGTTGATGCAGGCACAGGCAGGGTTTGGGTGGTATGGGTGGGAGATAGTGTGAGTTGGTATTTTCAAACAAGAAGAGCATCACTAGGAATTGTGCTTGCTCAGGCTTCGAGTCACGTCTTTTCTCTGCTGTTTCATTTTTTTGTGCCCATGAGCAGTCTCAGTTGTAATGTACATCACGGCACTGCACTGTGTCTGTGGGCAGTTTTGCAGACTCACATATATTGGGACAGCAGTGCTCTTTTAAGCCAAATCCCCAGTAGTACATGCGAATGCCAAAAACAAAAGGTTAATTAGACAGGTGATAACCATTTCTGTATAAAAAAAAAGGAGTTCTGCCAACAGAAGAATATTGTTAAGAAATGGGAAAAAGATTAATTCTGCATTGTACATCTAGCGAATCGCACAAGATCATGCTCTTATCCAAGTAAGGAAATAGGCAAATCTTCTCCCAATGTTCAAGTCACATCAGTAGACAAGGTTGAACCCTCAGAATTTCATCGCAGACTCTTGCCTCCCTTCGCAACCTGCTGCCAGCGGGGGAGCTCTTCCCAGGGTAGAGGCGGAGCTTTCAATTTAGATCCAAGATTTGACACCACAAATCCTGCATCCTGAAGAATTTTAGAAGTCTCATTTAAGGCCTTGATCTGATGAGAAGCTCCCCGAAGTGAAAACCAAAGTCTGAAGGGGGGCGCCATCATACTGGGTATTTTCTGAGAAAATATCCTTGTTACATCGCTAAATTCCTGCCTTTTCTTTAAGGTGATGGAAGAAATATCTGCAAAAATATAGATCTCTTGCCCCTCTCAATGCCAGACATTTGCTTCCTTGTGATATTATAGATTTTTTCCTTTATAGCATAGGAATGAAAACATGTTATTATATCATGGGTCTTGTTTGCTGTTTTGGGACCTAAAGAATGGTGTGCTCTTTTTAATTTGATGTGGATTTGTTGATCAGTAGGAGAGTTATCCCCCAAGGAAAGCAAACTCTGGCAGGTCTGCATGACCACTGCAACACAATCAGAATATTCGGAAGACTCAGGTATGCTGTGAAATCACAAGTCACTCGGTCGTGACCTATTTTCAAGGTCCTCCAGTTTTTCAGACAGAAATGCACATTCAGATTGCATGGCTGCATGTTCTTTTTGTAGTTGCTTCCAATCTTCCGCCTGCAACTCTACCCATATATCAGTTTCATCAATCCTCCATCCCTCTGAAATTTCCTCTCTCATTTCAGACATTAAAGTCAATATTTCTTGTTTATATGATTTTATGTCTTGGCGGAGGTCACAGAACCAATTGTGAACCTCATCATGAGTAGGTAATTCTGAACCAACACTAGAAGATGCTCCATCAAGTCCTGCTTCCATTTTAGAACTGTCACCCGCCATCATGTTTTCAGTCGGCCTCTTGACTCTCATCAAGCTTTGTATAAGAGAAGTTACGGAAGTCCGCAGACTTCTTCTTAGTTTACATTATCAATCGGCAGAACACAATTCCAATAGGCAGAATAGTTTAAAGATAGATTCCATTGATATCTGCAAGATTGGCTTGCTTGACAGAGGAGCTTGGTTTCAAGCTGCTGCTGCTTTCAGCAATGACATCATTTCCTCCCAAAAAATGAGATTTAAATAGCTCCCAATGACATGATAGGAACAGGGCCATTTTGAAAATGAACAAGTTCAAAGTGTATAGTGCCTACTCAAAGGCAGAAAAGCCTCTCTTCAAGTCCATCAAGTCCTGCCTGTCCCGAGGAAATGCTATGCAGTGATTAATGTGGTCAGAGACTGCTATTATGACCTGGTCCAGACAGCGGGAAAAAGTAGTTTGGGACATTCTCCCCATGACACCTACTGTTGTTTGGAAGGAGCCGCTTGCCATGAAATGTAGGATGGCCAACAATTTGGTGAGGCCAGGCACAGCATGAGACCTTTTAGTGACCGGATTCAGATCCCCTCGGATTTCTTCATATAATTCCAGGATAGCCCAAGAACTAAGGTGATACCTGCAAACCACATAGTCCTCTGATATGCCCAGCAAGGATGTTTGTGGAGGAAATATGCATTTCCTGTGTCTCCTCCACCATGGCCGCCTGATTACCAGGAGCTGCCCTGGGCCATGACTCTGAGAGGCTCGTGCCTCTGCCTCTGGTGCAGGGACTTCCCTAGGAAGGCTTGGAACTTCCCTTGCCTGTTCTTGAGGTTGATGTTGTTCTGCTTGTTGGTGTCTGTGGCGAGCCACCCGAAGCATCCAGTATCCTCCAACAATTAAACTTGCCACAAGCATTATGGGTTGGATTTTCAAAAGGTTACACACGTAAATGGGCTTACACGTGCCGGCCCTATTTTCAAAAGGCCCGGCGACGTGCATAAAGTCCTGGGACACATGTAAGTCCCGGGGCTTTACTAAAGGGGTGGGAAGGGGGTGGGGAGTGGGCGTGGTGGTACAGGGCGGGGTGGGGGCGGGGTGATGAAAGCAATTTGGGAGAGACCAGAATCCTAAGATATAATTGAATTTGTATACAGTTATATGATTTACCTTCAGTTTATTTGCAGTCATCCAAGTTGTCACTTTAGGTAAGACAAATGTGAAGATCCTGCCATCCATGTTGGTCATCTGGAGCTCTGAAAAAAAGAATGGACTTCCTCTGCTAATTCCTCATGTCCCGGTATGAACATTCCACCATCCATGTTGACTGTCTAGTTCCCAAAAACAGAGTTGGCTTCCATGGTTAATTCCCCTTGTACTGAGCAGGATTCTCCTTCACTAGACCTTGGCTTGTATACAATAGAGGTTAATAAGGGCCCTAGTGTTGCGCTGATGGTGGACCCTTGGCCCGAGGTGGGGTTAACGCTACCCGCAGGGCAAGCCCTACGGGTCCCCACCGTCAGGTGGCAGAGCAGGCTAGGAGGCGGAGGCCAACTGGAGCTTCATCAGTACCAGCCCAGGTTCCCCTTAGGTTGAGCCCTCAGGTGCAGGGGCTGGCTGGACTTAGGCAGGCCTCCGTGTGACAACTCCCAGTTGATGTAGGCAAGGGTACGCCGGAAACCAGCAAAGGTATTGGGGAGCAGAGGACAGGCCAGATAAGGCAGGGTTCCAAAGACCCAGATGCCAATAGGTACAGAGGAGAACAGGGGGCGTCCAGGTAAAGATAGGCCGAAGCTTGAGAGGCCATGTCTGCTGGAGACAAGGAGAGTTCAAGGCAAGCTGGAGTCAGGGCAGGCGGCAGGAAGGCTCAGTACCGGGAGCAGAGCTGAGGTCAGAGTCAGGAGATCAGTCCAAGTGTAGTCCAGATGAAGCAGGAGTCAATGCCAGAGAATCAATCTAAGCGTAGACCAGACGAAGCAGGGGTCAATACCAAAGAATCAGTCCGAGGGTACAAGGAGCAGACAAAGGAACAAGCAGGAACAGAAACCAGGAACAAAGACAGGAACAGGAGACAGGAACGATGACAGGAACAGGAACCAGGAACGAGCAACGAGTACACAAACAATCGTGGAGACCTGTTGCCAAGGCAGGGAACAAGTGGCTGGGCCCTGCCTTTTATAAAGAGGTCCACGGATATCATCATCCGGGGCCGCGGGCTACTTTCCCGCCGTGGTCCCTTTAAAAGAGTGCAAGTTGCATGCGTGCACGCCTAAGCCAGAGCCCAAACGAAGCAGGGTGGCGGCATCACTCCACGACCCACACGGGGAGGCCCACCGGGTGCCAGGAGGAATCGCGCAGGAGTCAGAAGTGGAAGAGGTGGCTGCAGGTGCTCGGGGACAGAGGTGGCTGCCCACCGCCGCAAGCGAAGGTGAACTGGAGCTGACAGCTGGATTCCTGGGGTGAGTAGGCCTGGCCGTGGGCCTAGCATTGCCGGGACACGTAATACCTAGGAACCCCCACCATCTCCCATTTAAAAGTTGAGTCTTCCATTTCAAGTTATTCATATGCATGTGTTTGAAATTAATTCATAAAAATGTAGAAAAAGAAACAGAAAATCTGTAAGGTGAATTTTCAAACGTTGTGAACAAAAAAATTAGCACATACATGTATAAAATAGCATGTAAGCAAGCATAAGCTATTTTTGAAACCTTAACATATATGCATAAATCAGGGTCCGTGAGTAAATTTGCACATATTTAAAAGGGGAGGGCCAGGGGCATTCTGGGGAGGGGCCAATATTTATCTGAGTAAGCGCTATGTTACAGGCAATTCATGCATGTAAATTTGGTATCATATTTACTCCTCTTAAAAGTGTTGTGCGTCCAGGCCATGTGGGTGCCGCGACCGGGCCTGCTCACCTTGCGCTGCCCTCCACAAGCACTGGCCTGGCTGCTGCCACTAACCCCCGGCATCCCCGTCGCTCACCACTGCCTCCCTCAGCGTCACCTTCCCTGCAGTCCTAGCACGGGAAACCCAGGGGAGGCGCGTCCTGCTGACATCACCAGAGCCCTGTATATAAGGCAGGGCTCAAACCCCTGGTCCCTGCCTTGGCAATCGGGTCGACACCGTTGGTGTGATAGTTTGCCTCCATGTGTTCCAGTGCCTCCATGTTCCAGTGTCTCTCCATTCCCAGTGGCTCCTTGTGGTCCTGTATCCTTCTCAGGTAGTACCTCTTTGGACTGACCTCTGGTACTGACCACTGCCTGCCTGACCATTCTCTTGTCTGCCGCCTGGGATCGACCCTCTCTAGCCTTGACCATGCTCGGACTGACTCTGGGTATTAGGGATGTGAATCGGGCTTCGGACGATTGAAAATATCGGACGATATTTTCAAAATCGTCAGAAATCGGGGGCTCCCCCAAAACGATAGGAAAACCCCATGATATTGATCGTGGGGGTTCTCTTATCGTTTTGGGGGAGGGCGGGAAAAACGGCACACAAAAATAACCCCTAAACCCACCCCGACCCTTTAAAACTAATCCCTTAGCTTCCCCCACCTCCCGCCCCCCCAAAAAACTTTTTACAGGTACCTGGTGGTCCATTGGGGGTCCCTGGAGCGATCTCCCGCTCCCGGGCCGTCGGCTGCCACTAATCAAAATGGCGTCGTTGGCCCTTTGCCCTTACCATGTGACAGGGTATCCGTGCCATTGGCCGGACCCTGTCACATGGTAGGAGCACTGGATGGCCGGTGCCATCTTGTGCTCCTACCATGTGACAGAGGCTGACCAATGGCACCGGTAGCCCCTGTGACATAGTAAGGGCAAAGGCTATCGGCGCCATTTTGAATACTGGCAGCCGATGGTCTGAGTGCAGGAGGTCGCTCCCGGACCCCCGCTGAACTTTTGGCAAGTCTTGTGGGGGTCAGGAGGGTCCCCCAAGACTTGCTAAAAGCCCCTGGTGGTCCAGCGCGGGCCATCCAGTGCTCCTACCATGTGGCAGGGTCTGGCCAATGGCACGGATACCCTGTCACATGGTAAGGGCAAAGGGCCATTGGCGCCATTTTGATTAGTGGCAGCCGATGGCTCGGGAGCGGGAGATCGCTCTAGGGACCCCCACTGAGGTGGGGGAAGCTAAGGTATTGGTTTTAAAGGGTCGGGGTGGGTTTTTTGTTTATCAGCTCGGGCGCAGCCGATAAACAAAACCGTGATCGGGCCCGATGAAAAACCCCCCACATGTGAATCGGAACCAGAATCTGAACTGATTCCGGTTCCGATTCACATCTCTATCTGGTATTGACCTCTGCTTTGGCTGACCTCTTCTGGACTGATACTCTGGCTCTGACCCTTGCGCTTCACTCTCTTCTGGCCTACTGTGACCGTCCGACCAACCTGCTTGGAAACTAACCATGGCTTCCATCTGACTAGACCCGCAGGCTTTGCCACTACTTAGATGAACAAATTCAAATTTATGCAGCAAAGAAGTGCCACTCATCTACTAAATTCCAATTTATCTGGCTAAGTAGTGGCAAGTACTACTTAGCCGGATAAATCTGAAAATCACTATTTGTGCATCTAATTAGCACTTTTCAGACTTATTCAGCTATGTAAGATAGCCAGATAAGCCTTAAAACACTACTTATCCGGCTATCTTATTTAGCTGGATATGTAGCGCTTTTAGATATATCCGGCCTATTAACTTACAGGCCGATACAGTAAAATCAGCGGGAGAGCCGGTGCTCCGAGGCAAGCGCCCGCTCTCCCAACGCACACCCAGACCACTGTTCTGGGTGTACGATCCAGTATTTAAATGAGGGCCTGCGGTAAAAAGAGGTGCTAGGGACACTAGCGTGTCCCTAGCGCCTCCTTTTTGACAGGAGCGGCGGCTTTCAGCGGGTTTGACAGCCGATGTTCAATTTTGCCGGCAACGGTTCTCAAACCCGCTGACAGCCACGGCTTCGGAAAATGGACACCGGCAAAATTGAGCGTCTGTCTTCCGACCTGCAGGCCGCGGGCCGATTTTAAATTTTTGTTTAATTTTGGGGCCTCCAACTTAATATCGCTATGATGGTGGAAGGGGGTGGTGGGGGTGGAAGGGAAATAGAACCAAAGAGCTAAGAGAAACAGATAAGTATGAGAAAAAAATGTGAAGCTTGCTGGGCAGACTGGATGGGCCGTTTGGTCTTCTTCTGCCGTCATTTCTATGTTTCTATGTTTCTATGTTTCTATCTTATTTTTACAGCCCAATACAGAACGGTGTGCTCGGCCGAGCGCATGTTTAGCCCCCGTTTTGCTGCGCATTTTTGATGCGCTATTATTACCCCTTATACTATAAGGGGTAGTAATAGTGCGTGGAAAACGATCACATGCAAATGCATGTTGATGAGCCTATTAGTTAGTCGCCCGCAATACAGAAAGTAAAATGTGCGGGCAAGCCGCACATTTTACTCTCACAAATTAACGCCTGTGAAAGGCAGGCTTTAATTTCAGACGGCACCAGGCAAGTGTACAGAAAAGCAGAAAAACTGCTTTTCTGTACACCCTCCGACTTAATATCATAGCGATATTAAGTCGGAAGCCCCCAAAATGTAAAAAAAACCCCAAACTTCTTTAAAAAAAATAAAAATCTGCCCTCAGCTCACGGGTTGGAAAACGGACACTCAATTTTGCTGGCGTCCGTTTTCCGAACCCGTGGCTGTCAGCGGGTTTGACAACCGACGCCGGTAAAATTACGCATAGGCTGTCAGACCCGCTGACAGCCGCCGCTTCTGCCAATAAGAACACGCTAGGGACGCGCTACTGTCCCTAGCTCCTCCTTATTAGCGCGGGCCCTAATTTAAATACTGAATCGAGCGCCCAGGAGAGGCGCCTGGACGCATGTTGGGAGAGCGGGCGCTCGCCTTGGAGCGCCCGCTCTCCCGCAGTTTTTTTTTAATCGGCCTATAGTTGGATAGGTAGCGTTTTAAGACTTATCCAGCTACCTTAAATAGTCAGATAAGTCCGAAAAGCGTTACTTAGATGGACAAGTAGTGCTTTTCAGCCTTATCCAGTTAAGCAGTGTCTTTGCCGCTACTTAATCAGAAAGATTGGAACTTATCTAAATGCTACTACTTATCCGAATAAGTTCGAACTTGTGCGGCTCGCAGTTTTTACATACATGAGCATGTTTGTGCGCACATGTACTCGTATTTTACAACCTGCACATATCCAGTTGTCACATGCATGCAGCTTTGAAAGTTATCCTCTATATGTGTAGACATAAATATACTGAGGGATACATTTTCCAAAGGTTTAACCAGCTAATTTGGGAGTTAGCTGGTTAAAATTCTGCTTTTAAATATTTGCCCCTGCTGACCAAATAAATTTAACCCCCAAAAATTTAGAAGGGAATAAAAGCATGAGTCCAGAGGTATTTCCGGGGAGAGCTTTTTGTCCATCTAGATTTAGGAGAATTTCCAGCTGAGACCTTAAGCTGGTTAGGTTCAACTGAAAATGTTTCTCAAGATAACCAGATGAAAAAAAAACAACCCACCCTGCTCCATTATAATGGATATTTTTTTAGCAGGTTGCCAAATCAGGAGCAATCATGTGTGTTTAAATATGATCATTTCTGATCGTAATACAGGTAATAGTTACATTTAGGCTGTGGCACTTTTATACCACTGCCTGGATGTGCCACTTGTTTATATTTGTAAAATGTATCTTATTAATGCCTAGGGAGGAAGACTGGTGGGGGAGGGGTGAGAAAGAGGAAGGTCGACACCCACTGAATGGTAACCAGATACAAGTGATCATTTTACTGAAAACAGATGTTAAGTATGCCACTCATGGCAAACTGCTTTGATCTTGTCTCCTTTTTCTATCTACGAGTATTGCTTCTACGAGTGCTGCTTCCCACAGCAGGAGGGCGGACATGCATATTTGGAAGTTCTAATTTGTGCACCTAGCCCTTTTAGCTAGATATGGGCGGCAAAGGATGCGGAAGAGGTCACCATAGGTATTCTGAAGCTGAACTAGTGTAGATTGCATTTACCTGCTATGCAAATGTATATGATTTTTTTTTAAAGCCCCAAACAGTAGATTAAATGTAAGGTAAAACATATAGTACTTGGTTCTGCTCTGCTGAGGTGATACAAGCTCCAAAGAAAAGATAATACATTTTGTATGAGCATGAGCTGAGTGCCTGAATGGTTTGATGAAACTGTGTTATGAGAATTTGCAGCAGGAGTTTCTCCTAGTAATTCTACTGTTTATTAAAAGAAATAACATAGCCATGAACTTCTTTCGATTTACCAGTAAATTTCTGTTTGCATCAATAGTGCTTGCTTAATGCAGGCTGGAAGCGTGCTGTACTTGCACCTGCACATGGAAATTGCCATCAGCATAATGTAGGGTTCAAATAAGCCATGATAAAGAGTAATATTTAAATTCTCCCATCCATCACTTATAGAAACTGAAAATGGATCTCTTCCAAGTGATGTAGAGCAAGCAGTATAAAAAGACCATGGTCTCAGCAGTTCATTTTCAGCAAGCCACGGTGCAATAACACCCTCTAACTTATTATAATCATTAGGATAAATTGCAACCAAACACAGTGAAGTCAAGAGAGATACCTGCACATCATTTTCAAGCTCATAAACACAACATCAGCGATTCGTTCTGTGTTTTTTAATCCCCGTTTTCCTACTTTGTAGCCACCGCCATCCTCCAGGTGGCATGCCCGGCTGACTCAGTTTCTCTCATTGGCCACAAGGGCTAGAGGAGGAGTTCTCCGTCTCCATGAGCTCTTATAAATTAAGCCACCATACACCGATTTGTGGGATGATGGCACTGGCTAAATAGCTGTGCTGTGCACTGTCATGGAGGAGACCTGGGCTCCATTTCCGGGTCTGGCTTCGGCTCCTTCAGCCGGTTGGAGCTGGGTTTGCCGCACAGGCCCCATTTCCAGTTAGCGGGTGGGGAAGAAAGAGGGCTAATCTTACAACAATGACCAGACTCAAGGATGTGGCACCTGCCAGTGTAACCCTTTTCTGGGGAATGTGTCCAATTTCAAAGGGCCATAAAACAATTTATTATATGTGGGGCTAGCTCTTTAATCTCTTGCCCCATATTATTTTCCCAAGGGGTGGATACTTTCTGCGGGGGAGGGGGTAAGGAAAACCTTCTTGGCCCAGGCAGGGTTGTGAAGTACCCCACAGGTGTGGGTTCCCCTTCCTCCTTGGGACAGGTACTTTTTACAATCCCGGCAGAGCTCACTGGATGGGTGTTAAAATTAAAGTTTACTTTTGACTGAGTTCAAAATAGTCAAGTGGTGCAACAAATGTCCAGTTACATCCAGGGTCCTTAGATTTACATGAGCCAGGATTGAGTTGATCTCTAACTCTGTGTATGTGTCCCTCTAGGCAGGGGCTTGAAACTTCTCCTCCGTGACAGGAAATGATGTGTCCCAAGTGGTCCGGGGGTGTCCTATCCATGACGGATACCCTACCCAATATCTGAGGTCCATGAAGAATCCCAAACTCCAACCTGGCAATGGTCTGTGGTCCAGGGGTGGAAACTCCAACTGGGGGGTCTCCAGTTGTCCTTTTCCACTTTTCTTCCCTCTGATTTCTCTTCAAAAGACAGATGCAACCCTCCTGGAGGAAAGACCAGGCGCTGAAAGCAGTCCTTACAGCTTCCGGCTCAGGGCAAGGAAGGGTGGTAGAAAACAGCTTCCTTTCCTCTTGGTGGTAAAACTCAGGCTACTGTCAAAACACTTCTGTCCGCGCAGTCACTGCAACCTCGACTTAGACGGGGACGAAGAGGCACTACAGCTTCCGCCTGACGCACTGAGCAGGAAGCTCTGCCTGCCAAGAAGGCTCAGGGCAAAGCTGTGAAAAAACTTCAGAAAAAAACTGCAAAACTCCTGTTTTCTCTCTCTCTTCCTTCCGGTCACTTCTGGGGACCTGGCAGGGCAGTGTCTCTCCCTCTCTGTGCTAGGCTGTGGGCCTAACTTGGAGAGCACACTGAAAACACTCCTTCTCCCTCAAAATCAAATCTACATTGCCACACACTAACCAGGGTGACTCCCGAATGTGGACTAGGAGATCATCAATCGCAGGCAAGCCTCAGTGGGCGGGCATACACAAAAATGCTGTCTGCACCAAAGCTGATATAAATCCTAAGGGCTAGGAGCTAGGGCCAGGTAAGTGGCTGCCCAGTGGGTCTGCCATACCAGGTTCTAGAAAGAGTCGAGGTTTGTAGTCCCTGGCCAAGGGCTTGATGGGGAAATAGGTTATAGAATGGGGAAAATTCCCGGATAATTGTAAGTGAAGGTTTAGGAGGTAATTTTACAAAGATGCTGCATGCGGGGAAGTAGCATATAGTGTGGCAATCTTCAAAACCCATCTCATACGGATAAAGTACTTTCACAGGTGTAAATCCCTATTTCAAATGTGTCCATGCTTTGTAAAGTCAGGCCTGTAAGGTTCATTTATACATGTTAAACCTTTCTGAAAATTCAGCCCTGTGGAGTGAATTTTAAAAGGAGACAAGCACATAGAAGTAGCAGTTTACAAAAGCCCATTTGCACCCTTAAAGGTAAATTTTAGAAGCCTGGCGTGCACATCAGTTTGGGGATGCACGCACAAGTCGGGCTTGCGCGCGACAACTGAATTTTAAAAGTCGCCCAGATGCGCGTGTGTCTCCCGCTGTGCGCACATCTCTAAAAGGGGCGGGGTGTGGGCATGGCCTGGGTGGGGCTTGGGCATTTCAGGGCGTGGCCAAGAGATGTGCGCGTAAATACATACGTGCCTGGGTACACGCCCAGATCCCCTGCCGAGTAAGTTTACTTGTGCTAGGGATGGGGAGTGTAAGTTTAAAAAATAAAAACCTAGCCATACCTGAGGGTTTAGGATCTGGGGTAATTGGGGGGGGCGTGCAGGCTATCAAACCGGGGGGGGGGGGGGGGGGGGGGGGGTTTGGAGGACCTAGCTCTTAGCTGAGTGAACCGGTGGACGAACTGGTGAAACTGGCATTTGCGTGGATGCGCGCCCCTTTTAAAATTCCCCGACTTACACATTAGATGCGAGATTTGTACACCTAGTTGAGCGCCTTTTTAAAATTAAGCTCACATGTGCGCATCCAGGCTAAGTTATAACATGTGTGCAAGTTATAAAACGGCCATGTCCCCTGGATGTGTGCCGGTGCACGCACACTGATGTGTGCCCATCAGTGGCGTAGCCACGGGTGGGCCTGGGTGGGCAGGTGCCCACCCAACTTAGACCCAGGCCCACCCAACTGGCACCGGAACTACAAGGCTGTCGCGGGATCCCATCCCCGCGACAGCGAACAAGAGAACCCACGCCTCGCGCACCATCAAGGCACACATGGGGCAGCGCTGCTGCGGCCGTATGGCCAACCGGTCTTCCTGTTCGGGGGGGGAGTGGAAGCGCCGCGCGCAGCTTCCGCTTCCTCCCCCCAATGCAGGAAGATCAGCTGCCTCTCCTGCTGCCACCCGTTCTCCTGCTATCTTCGGACCAAACGGCCCGCCGAACTTCCTGTTTGGGGGAGCGGAAGCGCCGCACACAGCTTCCGCTTTCTCCCCCAGAGCAGGAAGATCAGCTGCCTCTCCTGCTGCCACCGGCCTCCTGCTATCTTCGGGCGTCGGGCCGTACTGCCCGCCGATCTTCCTGCTTGGGGGGGGGGGGGGGAGGAAGCGGACGTTGTGCGCTGCGCTTCCGCTCCCCCCCCCCCCCCGACAGGAAGTTCGGCGGGCAGTACGGCCCGACGCCCGAAGATAGCAGGAGGCCGGTGGCAGCAGGAGAGGCAGCTGATCTTCCTGCTCTGGGGGAGAAAGCGGAAGCTGTGCACGTGCTTGAATGTGTATGTGTGGATGAGAATGGGAGTGTGTGTGGGTGAAAACTGGAGCCTGGGTGTGTATGTGGGTGAGAATGGAAGCTTGAATATGTGGGTGAATGGGAGCTCATATGTGTGGTTGAGAATGGGAGCCTGGGTTTGTGGGTGGGTGAGAATGGGAGCTTGAATGTGTGTATGTGTGGTTGAGAATGGGAGCCTGGGTTTGTGGGTGGGTGAGAATGGGAGCTTGAATGTGTGTATATATGGGTGAGAATGAGAGCCTGGGTTTGTGTGGGTGGGTGAGAATGGAAGCTTGAATATGTGGATAAGAATGGGTGCTTGAATGTGTGTATGTGTGGGTGAGAATAGTACCTTAAATGTGTATATGTATGGATGAGAATGGGAGCTTGAATATGTGTGGGTGAGACTGGGAGCATGGGTTTGTGGGTGAGAATGGGAGTCTGGGTTTATGTGTGTGGGTGAGAATGGGTGCCTGGATGTGCGTCTGTGTGTGCATAAGAATATAAGCCTGGGGAGGGGTGAGAAAGTGAGAACTTGAATGTGAGCTTGTGGGGGGGGGGGGGGGGGGAGAGCATATGAGAGTGACAGCTTGAGTGTGTGAGAGGGAGTCTGTGAGAGAAAGCATGTATGTGGAAGGGAAGAAGACAGTAATAGAAGAAAGACACTGAAAAGGAATTAGGAAATGAGCTATAAGGGGAAAAAATGGGAAAAAGAGACCAGGACCAACTGATTAGAAAAATACAAAGATCAGACAACAAAGGTAAAAATATATATCTATATTTTGAGATGTTAGCAATTTAAATATAAGCAACACAACCGCTCTCTCAAAATTTATGGACAGGTAGGAGCCGTGTATAAAATCGTAATAATAAGAAGGCTAAAGTACCACAAATCACCGTGAATTATGTTTGTATCATTAAGTAAACCTCATACTTAGGCGTAGATGTGAATGCTATGCTGCATAATTTGGCATTATTTATCAGTAAAAAAACAACTAGTAGACCTGCATGCCTACAGCCCACCCATGTTAACCTTGTGCCCACCCAAAAAATCAATTCTGGCTACGCCACTGGTGCCCATAGACTGGTCTAAAAGTTATCATCCCTAAGTTCATTTCCATGCGTAAATTCTTTTGAAAATTACCTCCTTAGGATGGTTAACTCAATAGAGGCTAAGTACTGACTGAACTGAAAGCCCAAAGGAGGAGGTCAAAAGTTATGAGCCAAAAATAAAAGATAAAATTAATGTGGTTCTGTTATGTTCTGTGTGTCTTGAACTAACAGTGGGCCCTTGGGTCGTGGCGAGTGAAGATTCCACCCACAGGGAGGAGCCCTGTGGGCACTCACCACAACAGGCCAGGTCTCAGCAGTGATGGACAACAGAAGAAACAACTTTATTATACAGCCAATGGTGATCCGAGGAGCGGATCAATAGAGTCAGTCCACAGAGTATGACCTGCAAGCTGATCAGTCCGATAGTAATCCGCAGTGCGGAGTAGTCTGGTGAATACCTTCTCTAGGCGTAACTTGTGCTGGCAATTCCAGTAGTGGTCCGCAGCACTGGGTAGGCCAGAAGCCGGTGGAATGGTTGCACAAGACAGGAGGGATACGGTAGTGGTCCGCAAGTGGGGTAACCCGAGAATCCATGCCACGAAGGTAGAAGAGCAGGTTCTGTGCTCACACCGGTACTGTGGAAGTAGATGGAAGATCAGGCACCGAGAAGGTCCAGAACAGGAACAGCAAGGGTCGTCCGAGAACGATGCAGGAACTCACTGGTAACGAAGTGAGGCAGGTAGTAATGGCTCTCCGAGGAGCAGATAGCCCTGAGTGCTGCAAGGCCCCCGAGGAGCGGGTACCTAGGTCACCCAGAAAGGACAGCAAAAGGAAGTCCCAGTGGCGGAAACAGCAGGACAGGAATCCTTGCTAACTCATATAGCAAGAAGTCATTTGAGCTTAAGTATGGTAAACAGATGACGTCATGCGGTGGGGATGCCTCCGAGGTTCCCGTCATGACGCGTTTAAGAAGGGGGCAGGCGCGCGTGCGCCTGCCTTAGTTAACCCCAGATGTAAGATGGCTGCTGGGAGCACCCATGCCGTCCCAGGCATGCCATGAGGGTCAGCGTGTGGAAGCGGAGACCACCATTCTCCCCAGACTCTGAGCTGTATAGAGAAAGGAGGTGAGCAGCAAAGGTCGCAGCCGCCTGTGACCGACGGGCGCAACAGGTTCTCTGATGACAATTCACAAATGTACATATTTTCCATGTTTTGTATAATGTGAAGAAACGGTTAATTATTACAAGGTGAAGCCTAAAGGCTTTATACTTTGACTGAATTTCAGTCAAAATCCAACTTCCTCCTTAGTTTCCCTCAAGTGAGGCTCATTTCTGGCAGCAAATTAGCACAAACAACGGTGGAGATGTTCCTGTCTTCCATTCCTTTATTTCCCATGACAGAGGAATTCAAACAGTTTCAGCAATTTTAAGGCAAACAATGGTCGAAGGAACACTGCACTGAATTTAGAATCACCAAATGACTACTTAAAAGTGCAATTTGAGAAGGTTACATGTAGTATTAAATAGCTTTTATTCCTTCCAGCCTGCTGGTGCACTGAAGCGGACCGTGCACAAATCTCTTAAAGATGTGGAAGGAGTTGTGAAGTGTTTAAAACCCTGTGTTGGCTACAATTTGAAACAAAAGAGACAAACCAGACCACACTTTTCATTTACACACACACACACACACACACACACACACTCAAGGCCACATGCTTTTTATAAAATGCGTGTATGTTCACCCCCTATCATACACATGTGAACACATGCAATGCATTGAAAACACATATTTTTCCTTCTGATTTAAAAAATGTATACACAAAACCTGATTTACGCACTCAGGTCAGTGTATTTTAAAACATGCACGGAGAATTGAAATGACCGGTTTTCAGATTCCTGCACCAGTTCATCCCGGCCTTCTCCAGGTCATCGAGACTCTCCTGATCCTTCAGCCTGAACTCCCCCCAGCTCACCCCGACCTCCCATCCTGTCAGTACTACACCATAAACAAGTCTGATATCAATTCTGCAAGCTAATAGCCAGGAGTAAAATTTCACAAGTTGCCAAATGTACATGTGACTCTTTAAAAATAGCAGCTTATGCGCGTAATTGTTGGCCCCCATCCCAGAATGCCTCTAGACCGCCCCTTTTTTCATACGTATATATGTGCATGCGAAATGTAAAGCACGTGTGTGCTTTCGAGGTTTGTAAAATACCGATCACGTGAGTACATACTACTTTTGCACGTATATGCTAATTTTTATGTGCGTAACTCCTTGAAAATTCACCCCATTTTGTAACATTTCAGATGACGAAAGAACAAAGTATGATTCATGTAATGGATCAGTTGATTGTGGACTACAAAAGGGTACACACTGTTTTTAAGAGGAAGGTTCATATCAGCATTATTACTTTTATCAGTATTATTAGCTTTGGTGCAATAACTGCATGCTTTGCTCTAAGTTGCAGAAACCAATACGCAGAACATGCTTACAGGAGCTAAAGAGCAGCTTTATCAGTAAAGCAGCCCACAGGACTCTGCAGAACTCCTACTAAAGTGAAATTTAAGGGTCCGAGGTACTAAATTACTTTTTCCCAATAGCCACAGAATGGGGAAAAAAAGCCTTAGTTTCTGGCTTCTGGGTTATTCCAGCAAGATTAATCCTTGGATTTTATTGGTAATGTGTCCAGCTTGTTTTCCAGGTATAACAGCTAATTTAATTATGAACTCATTCAGGAAACAAGAACTTCAGAGATTTGTGCATTTTATTTATATATTGCAATAAAAATGTGTGCCTTGGTCCAGTTTGGAACCAGCACAATTGCCTGGGCAATGCTTCTTTATTATCGCAATTTATACAAAAGATAACATTGACTGCCAATTTTACTGGCTCGCAAAGAGCCACAGAAAATATTTGCTTGTTAGGGATGGATTCTGAGTTTATCTTTATTGCGTGCATGGTTGCTAAGAGTCATTACTTATCGGTTTCACTTCCTAGCACCACTGTCACTAAAGGACAGGGCATTTATGACTTGTCTGTCAAGGATTATATATCTTAATTATAAAGGACTGCCTGCATGCATAGTATTTTCAAGTTCCCTAGGAGATCAAATCTATTTATCCAATACCTGATGAGATACTCCCCAATTTTGTTTGTTGCCCCCTAGGGAAATAAAAACCTCACCTGCAAGATCCCCCTACAGTTCATGGATATATTTATATAGTTCTCCGATGTTTTATCGAAAAATCAAAAAAGACCCAATGGGTATATTGATTTATCTGTTGACCTTCATATATGGCATCATCGTATATGTGCTACATGTAGAAGCACAGATTCTGCCGTGGTGTATAATCATCGGTCATAGTTATTTCACCTTTTTTTTAAAGCGTCCGTGCGATTAATATAATCAAAAAATGCTTACTAGCAAAAATTAATGTGCATTAGTGACCAACTTGTCTGTATTTCACAATTATTTTTGTATTTTGTATATATCCAATAAAATTGCATTCAGTGAGGACATAGAGTACTTAACTGGCAGAACGTAGTGAACAAACATAACCGGATATGGACTGACACTGGCATATTGGCAGCTTTGAGATACATTGTGAATTCAACCTTGCCCCATGAAGAAGGATTACCGAAACACGACCTTGTCAGGCACTAACTTTCAACTACGGAGTAAAGTCTCCTTGTTTCTTGTTCACTACATTCTGCCAGTTAATTACTTTATGTCCTCACTGAATGCAATTTTATTGGATATATACAAAATACAAAAATAATTGTGAAATATAGACAAGTTGGTCACTAATGCACATACATTTTTGCTAGTAAGCATTTTTTGATTATATGAACCTCACGGATGCTTAAAAAAAAAGGTGAAATAACTATGACCGATGATTATACACCACGGCAGAGTTAAGAATCTGAGCTTCTATATATAGCACATATAAAATGATGCCATATATGAAGGTCATCAGATAAATCAATATACCCACTGGGTCTTTTTTGAATTTTTGATAAAACATTGGGAGAGATAGTTTTCCTTTTGTTGTTCATTTATTACTATCACCTGAATACCATACATCCACGGTGACACATTGGTTTTTGTTAGTCTATATTTATATAGTGTCATTCAATCTTTCCTCAAATACCTTCCTTCAAAAAATAATAGCACCATTTTGCACGTTAATAGGGCAATTTTCGCACTATGGGGCAGATTTTAAAGGCCCTATGCACGTAAATCCGGCCGGATTTACGCACGCAGGGGGGGGGTACGCGCACCGAGCCTATTTTGCATGGTCCCGTAACCGCGTGCAAGCCCCGGGACGCACGTATGTCCCGGGGCTTTGAAAAAGGGGTGGGAAGGGAGCCGGAGTGTGGGCGGGGTGCCACTCCGGGGGTGGGACCGAGGCTTCTGGCACAGCGGCCATGCCAGGGGATTGCGCGCTGGCAGCTGGCCGGCACGCACAAGTTACGCCTGCCACAGGCAGGCGTAAATAGCAAAATAAATATGGGGGGGTTTAGGTAGGGCTGGGGGGTGGATTAGATAGGGGAAGGGAGGGGAAGGTGGGGGGAGTGGAAGGAAAGTTCCCTCTGAGGCCGCTCCGATTTCGGAGCGGCCTCGGAGGGAACAGGGAAAGCCATCGGGGCTCCCCTAGGGCTCGGCGCGAGCAAGGTGCACAAGTGTGCATCCCCTTGCATGCGCGCTGACCCTGGATTTTATAACGTGTGCGGCTGCGCGCGCATGTTATAAAATCGGGCGTAGATTTGTGCGCGCCAGGTTGCGCTCACAAATCTACGCCCGCACGTAGCTATTAAAATCCAGCCCTATTTGTACAAGTGCACACTCTGTGGGTACTTTGTATCTGCAGAACATGCACCAATTTTCAAAGGGAAAAGCCATGCAACGCAGGTAATGCATACCTAATTCTATGCTAATAAAATAACATGGCTGACTTAGAAAAAAATCAATCCCTTTATTTTATCCAGTTTGAAGGAGATGTAGATAATTTGTCATGGGAGCATCAGGATGCTAGAGTGGGTCCTAATGCTCCCACATTATAATTTAAAGATCCATGAGATCTGAATTGACACTGCCCTAAAGTTTAAAATTCTACTGGGGAGGGTTCTTGTGAGACCCTCACACACCCTCCCCTCAGTTGCCTATTGAGGTGGCGCTGAGTCCAAAAGTATATATATATATATATATATATATATATATATATATATATTTTAAATTGTGTGGCAATGCCTCACCCCTTCCCAAACCCTCTCATTTTGTCAAAAATCCCCATTCCAACCAAATTCCCCTTTTATAACCCCCACTCCCCGTACCAGCTGCCACTCTCCTTACCTCCCCCTGGTCCTTTCTTCTCAAAATAGGCCAGAATCCCTGGTACCTAATGGGCCCCCTTCCCCCTCCTCTTACATCAAATAATGACCCCCAGAACACCCATACCTCAAATAAGCATTGTTTGTGGGATAGTGGAGGCCCAGAGCACCCCCTACCTCCAGATTCAGTTGATACTATTTTCCAAAATGGTGTGACCCAGCCATTGCCCCTATCACAGATAGGGGCAATGGCCAGACAGTAATATTTTGGAAAATGGCATTGACCAAGCCCAGGGGGCAGTCCAGGCCTCCACTACTCCACCAATGATACTTATTTGACGTACTAGGTAGTTCTGTTGCGTCCGTCAGTCTCAGATGGCTTTGACCTCTGTGCCTCACCTTTCTTCCTTCTCTCTCCACAAGTCTTGGGAAGATGGCTGCTGCCTCGTCTTCATGCCGCTCTCTCCGGCGTCCCCAGAACGGCAACGGCGACGGTGTTCACCATGATTTTCCTGAGGGTCTCTTAGAGTGCGCGCGCGCACGCCACCCACGTCTTTATTCCACGTCATGGCGGGAACCTCAGTGCCGTCCCCACCGAGTGACGTCATCACATCCTGGTATTTAGCCTGCCCTTTGTTTGCTAACAAACTGAGTTAGCAAAGACTGGATTGGATTGGATTAGACTGCCTCTGGTCTAAGCTGCTCTGCTGCTTCCTAGCTGCTCCAGGAAGCTCTCTCTCTGCCCTTCGAGGTAATTCATCGCTAACCTGGGTACCTGCTCCTCGGGGGCCCTTATGCTCTCTTTCAGGTACCTATCTGGGATACCGGGTACTCGCTTGAGGGCCTTCTCTCCCTACTCTGGTGCCTACTACGTCTGCCTGCCAGGATCATCATCAACACAGCTATCTACTTCAGTGAGTACTAACCCTGTCAGTCTGTCTCACCTTCAGCTGCAGCGCTGGGAGTCTTCATCCGGGACCTTCCTCGGCTACCCTGCATTGCCTATCATCTACTCGAGTGTGGGACTGGTCTCCTCTGCTGAGGACCCCTGGACTACTTCTACTGGGTTACCTCATTGCTGTCTGCTCCTCGGACAGTACCATCAAGCTGTATAATAAATACAAATTCTCTGTGTCTGCGTGTATAGAGTCTAGCCTAGTACTGCGGTTCCTCACGGGGCTCCTCCCCGTGGGAGTGGCCATCACCGCAGTACCCAAGAATCCACTCCAATACCTCAAAACCATAACAAGTTCAAGGGAATGCGGGTCTGAGGACCCCTTAGACCACCAGGTCATTTTTTGATGTAAGGGGGGGAGGAGGGGGCCCACTAGCCACCAGAGATTCTGGCCTATTTTGGGAAGGGGGAAGGGAGCTGGGGGTATCAGCTGGTGCAGTAGGGTTCTAAAAGGAGGGGGATTTAGTGACGAGGGAGTGAGAGGGAATCTCAGAAGCCCCCCCCCCCCCGGGAGACTGACACTTTTGGGGAGGGGGTGGATTTCAGGCCACATGTCACTTTAAAACAATGGCGGCTCCGAGCAAAGTAGGCCACCATCAAGCATTTTGTGGCCTTTGCTACATTCTTTTTTATTGCTGAGTTTTTCCGAAATAAAAAATAATGCAGCAACATTTTGTTGGGGAGCAGCAAAATATTGCGGGGACCACCTCTCCACGATATTTCACCCCTCCTGTGACAAAATGTCACAGCTTGATAAATCTCCATATTAGATTGTGAGCCTTCTGGGGACAGTGAAATACCTACAGTACCTGAATATAATCCACTTTAAAGTAGCTAAAAGGTGAAATATAAATCAAATCAATCATCAATTTTTTTTCTGTTTTGATGGTCAGTTGTATTATGTTTCACCACCTTGTATATTAAATGTTTCTACTTATTATTTACAAATGCCCATTGTGATGTAGCGCAGCCCAGCCGCAGGCAGGAGCTGACAAGCTACTATAAGAGCAATAAGAATACCAGAGCCAGACAGCAGGGCCTATTTCAGACCGTACGAAAGTTGCCCGGGAGAGGGGCACCAACCCACTCTCCCAATGAAAGATAGAGACAAACAACTGTGCCCTGCATCCCGCAGGGGACACAGAAAAAAAAAGAAGGCCAGACAGCAGGGGGCGCAGGGGAAGAGAAGGACTACGAATCCCAGCTTCCCTGAAACACCACCAGACAAGGGAGGAAAGCCTGAAGGTGAACAGGTGGCAGGCATAGAGCTTAATGAGGCAGACACCGATGAGTCCATGGAGGTGGAGGAAGAGGGCGTGCCCCCTTGGTGGGACTGGCCACAAAAACCCAGCTCTTCGGAGTCAGAGGAGGAGGAGATGGAGGTAGGTTTGGGGATAGAGGAGTCCTCCTGTTCAGGCATGGATACAGAGTAATCCAGGTGGAGGGGAGAAGTATAAGCTTTACCCTAAAGGGGCCTGTGGAGTTGGGGTTGGTAATAGTGCTGAACAGAGGAGGTAAATGAGTGCTCTACACTAGCACTGCTTGTAAGGGAATCAGAGGGCTGGAGGGGGAGGGGACAAACTCCATGTAATGCAGCCAGTTGTTACTGATTAAACTGCTTTGAAGGAACTATCCCTCTCTCTGTGTTGTCTCTGGGGCTTGGGGGGGCTGTTTACCCCCAACCCTGCCCGAATAGAACCCCGAAGCCCAGCAAAACTCGGGCCAGCAGAGGCACAGACTCAAGGAGTTTCGTGAACCCATCGAACTCCAGGGACCGGGGCAACTGCTGGCGACTCAGAACTGGAGACGAAAGAGCGGCGTTCGAGGCTTCACGGACGGTGAGCCATCACACCATTCATACCTTTACAACTGAATTACATACAGTTTTGTTTACGATTTAAGTTTTGGTCATTTTTATTTCAATTAATTTGTTCTCTCAATTATCTCTATTACCAGCAGTGTTTGTATTAATTCGGATAATTCCACCTACCTCCTGAGTGATACCTGGTGCACTGGGAAGTTAATTCTATCAATTACAATCCATAACCTGACCTACATTTTACCTAATATTACAAACTCTACTGTGTACATGTTCTATAGTGTACTTTTCTTTACATTATACCCCATCCCTATTGGCGCCGGTTAGGACATTTACTGCCAGCTAAGAAACTTTACAAAACTGCATCACTACATCATCACATTACAACAGACTGCTACTCAAGTTCTGCATGACATCTGCATCCAGAATGGACCATATTCCTGATGACGCGGCCGATCTATGTAAAGATGTTCACATTTGCTGGTGGGAAGCTTTGATTTTTTTTTCTAAAATCCAATCACATTTTCTATTTTATGATTCATGTCACATGCATTATTCAAGTTATGTTTTTCATTATTTTGTTAATTATGGGCCTGATTTTACAAAGCATTTACATGAGTAAAACTGGGTTTTACTCGAGTAAATTCTCTCTACCCATGTAACTGGGCTTTTGAAAATGGCTACAAAATATGCCATTGAGTTGTCCATTGGACTTGCTCACATAAGTGCTCTTCACATGCGTAAATAGCTTTTGAAAATTGTTACAATAGTAGTTACATTTACACATGTAAATCCTTTTGAAAATTCACCTGTTAGTGTTGTTGGAGTCAGAGAAAAACTCGCTCACCTTTCTTTAATATTTGAATCTTCTCATATGCAACATACATTTTACACTGCACGTGAGATATTTCAACTGAAGCAATGTATTGTGAATAAGGCATTTTCTTTGAAAAAGCAGCTTTATGTGGCGTGGGATGTTTGGTCATGAATCACTCCCGGCTCCTGAGAGTGTGAGAGAAAGAGACACCAGCAGGGGCCCTGAAGTTTAGCTTCCTCCAGATGAGAAACGACCCTTTCTATTCTCCTGTTGCCAGTACAGAAAAAGGAAGGAGAGGGCTGCGATTTCACAACATGCATACTTCTAGCTACAGTAAAAAGAGGCTTTGCTGGGGGTATAGATTGCTTAGGGGAGAAAACTATACACATACATTTAATTTACAGAAATGTTCATGTGTATTAGAGATAATTTAAAATATGCATATGTTTTAATCCACATTACCACCCAATCTTCAAAAACAAGCTGTGCAGGTAGTTGCAGATCAGGTTGGTTTATGTGAGCTGTAAAGCATGTGTGTACTTTGTTAGTAAGGCAATTTATGGAAAATGTACTCTTTGGTATATTGCCATCAAATACACAAAACACATATATACCAGTGATGCATGGGCTGTGAATGTACCTAGCATGGAAAAGTGTCCCAGCTAGTGACACTATGGGGGGGCAATGTTCAGTGGCCTGTGTTCTTGTATAGTTGGTGACCTTGTAGTTAATTTTCAAAGCACAGCTACCCACATAGGTTCCCTTTGAAAATTGCCCTTAAGGTTGTGCTAATGTACTTTGCACCTGCTTTATCTGCATGCGATAGAATGGGGTCAAAACACTGTGAGGTCAATTTAAAAAAACAAAACAAAACATAAAATGGAGGAGAGGAAGCAGCAAGATGGTGATGCAAGTCATACATTGATCTCTGCAGTCTTGGGTTTCTTCTACTTACTGTTTCTTCTCAGTTATACTGATTAAGGGGAAAGGACAGCTGTGGTCCTATCCATCTACTCTCACAGCTGAACATCAATAGCAGGCCCCAAGCTGTGGAACTCACTTCCAGAGCTTCAAACGAGAACTGAAAACATTGCTTTTTAGAAAGGCTTATGATTTGACGTAAACAACCATGATACTGAGACTTACTCTGACAGGACAAGAGATAACTCTAGTCAAACTATCAATAGATAATGAATAAAATAAAGATTTTCCTAGTATGAGTAGAATCTTTTTACTGTTATGTAGTCCTAGAATGAATTAATATGAACTAAATTAGATAAGAACTACCTTGATACCAATGCAGGTGTGTAAAAATGAGCCAGAAATTGCATTCTCAGTGATTTTGAGTTTGAAGAGTGAACATTAACACAAAGCATATGTCCGTTGACCATGAATTTGAATGCTGTAGTGATCTTCTTATGGAATGACAGTATATAAAAAGACTAATCACATAAATAGAATAAATAAATAAATAAATGTCCACATTCTAGGTATTTCAAAGTGAATTAAATGACTTGGTGGTGGAGCATTTGTGTGGTATGAGGAGGAGAATTCACCCTCCAGAGATCTTTGCCACCAGGCGGAAGCATAGTTTGTGTTTGATGCTGAGTCTGGTGCTGCTTGATTATGCGTACATCATTCATTGTGAGGAGAGGTCCATTTTCTCTCTGGCTCCCCAGATACCAGCCCAGAGGATTGAAGAAGATGCTAAACAATAGACAAAGGATAGAGGTCTCCTAGTGGTTGTTGCAGTAGGGAACTCAAAGTCAACTCTGGGGCATTTTGTGAAACCAGTTCCTAATATGGTTCCATCGTCTTTGGCCAGTGTAATCTCTTCTCTTCCGGGAAAACCCTCTCCATTTGGGAGGCTTTGATGAGGCTGATTCTTCTGTTAATTAGGTGTTCTTCTGATATGAATTTCCTTGCTCAAGGCATGAACGGGCTTACTCATGAATAGGAGTCCTGCAGTATGGAATCAAGGGGAAATTGGAAGCCTTGGAACAGAATGTCAGGGATATGTGAAGGATCAGTGCTGTGCAGTTCAGGACAAGAAGCTCTTGCACTGGAAGGTGGAGCAATTTGAAAATTGTACAAGGCATCTGAACCTTAAATTTTTGATCTGTCCTTAACTATCAGGTATTACAACTAGAGATCTCAAGAAATACTTGAATGAGGTGCTCAGGGGCAGATTGGCCTATTGGGGCATTGGGCTTCCCGCGGTGGGCCGATGAGGTTGGTCACATGATACCAGACACCAGCATTTTCTCTGCTGTGTATAGTCCCCATGCTTTGGTAGGCACAGAGAAGGGCCTGGAGAAGCCATTGGCAGCAGAAGAAGATGCTGTGGGCTATGGCCGGAATCCAGGCCAGTGGTGGCTGAAGACTGCAGAGAGGCAGTGGGCCACTGCTGGAGCCTGGGTCATTGCTGGCTGAAGGCAAGGCAGAATCTGTGGGCTACCGCAAGATCCCAGGCTGCTGGCGGTAAAAACTGTGGAGAGGCTGCGAGCCACCGCCAGAGCCCAGGCCGGTTGTGACTGATGATGGGAAAGAGGCTGCGACCTGTCGCCGGAACCCAGGCTAGTGTTGGCTGAAGACTGCAGAGAGTTTGCCAGCCTTTACGCCCATCCTGTAGTGCCAATAGCTTTCAGGCCCTCCCTTTACCCACCATTACTGTGGCTATGGCTCTCTGGGCCTGCTTTCTCAGGCCCTTCTTCCACCCCCACCATTGCCCCATGGTAGGAAGTTCTCCTGCTGCCTCTACTCATATCCTGCAGGGTGAGGAGGGCCAGTAGACCTCCTGCCATTGTCTCTCACTGAAGCTTTCACATCAGATCTGCCTCTCCCGGCAGGCAGGAGGCAGCTAGCAGAGCACCCATGTCTATCTCACTGCTGGCTCTAGTCTTGCTCTCTGCTGCTGACTCCCCAGCAAACAATATTAATTAAAAAGAAAAAAAAAAAAGCAGCATCTTGGTCTGAGCTGGAGCCTCTTCTCTCACCAAAAGACCTCTGACAGGATCAACAGGCAGACCTGCCTGGATTCCTCCTGACCACCAATGTAAGCAAAAATATATTACTGTATTTTCAGGTAGAAGGGGATTAAAGCAAACTGGAGAGAGTGCAAGTGAGTCAGTGAACATGCCTCTTACTGAGAGTGTGAGAGTTAGCATGTCAATCAGTGAACATGTATGTGAGTGCAAGAGAGCAAGTGAGCCAATGAGCATGTATGTGAGCGAGTGCATGAGAGAGTGTGTGAATCTATGAGCAAGAGCATATGAGAAAGTGAGCGAACTAGTAAGAGAGAGCATGAGAGTGCGAGTGAGCCAGTGAGCATGAGGGTTTGTGAGTGTGTGAGAGAGCAAATGAAATAAGCATGTGTGTAGGAACATGTGAGCCAGTGAGCATGTGTATTTGAGAGTGAGAGTGATGCTGAATATGTGTGTGAAGGAGAATATAAAGGAGTTTGTGTGAGAATGACTAATCCACAGCAATCTGAGGCTGACTGGAATCTAAAGTTCCAGGTATGGAGAGCAGGGCATTTTTAATCCTTGTAATTATTGGATTTTATTTGATGTATCAGCTGTCTTGAAATATTTTATTTATTTTAAAAAGCTTAAATTCTTTTTATGAATATGGTTTTCTATTATGATTATTTTCTATTTATTTATTTATTTATTTACAAATTTAGACCTGCTCAAGCTAAAGTTCTTGGTGGTTAACATCTTACATTTGTAAAATTCATATTTCTTGATTTTATAGTTTGATGTTTCATATGGCATGGTGATGTTTTTGTTTTACTACTGTGCACAGCATATAGAGTCTGGCTAGTTGTTTTCAGTTCAGCTTTTGTTTGCACGTTTCTATTTATACTTTATGGTCTCTTTATTCTGTATTTGGTGAGGTTCTGTCTGTGTTCTACATGTATGACTGAGGTGGGATATTTCAGTGTGTAGTTTCTGTGTTGTGATCTATTCCTAATAGGAGGTGTATTAGTGTTTAGAGTCTGATGTAATATTTGCAGTCTTAGCTGATCATAAGTAGGGCTGTTACTATTTGAGTGCTGACACTTAGTGCTGTCTTCATATGGGCTGTTTACTATATTGTAATTCAGTTTACTCATGGCTTTCTGAGGGTAAAACCCATACCCAACATGCTTTACAATAGGCCTAATACTATATGGTTGCAAGGTATCTATTTTGCAAAGTTTTCTGGTTGGTACTACAGCAGTGTATTGAAATAACATATATATTGTAAGTAATATTTTTACTTCAGAAGATTGCATTATGTTCTTTTTCATGTAAAATTTGTTACTATATAAATACATAGAGGTCACGCTAACTGGTGACATTTGAGTATCCAGCCCTATTCAGTGACTGCTTCTTAGCCTGCTAACACAAATGATCCACCACCATTAGCCAAGATGGGGATGTAATGGGGAAGAGCTGCTTAATCAGCTTACTTGGCCGGAGATGTGCCAATATTTCGCTAACGAGTGGATTTTAAAAGCCTTGCGCGCCGGCGCGCCTATTTTCCATAGGCCACTGGCATGCGCAGAGCCCCGGGACGTGCGTAGGTCCCGGGGTTTTTGGAAGGGGGCGTGTCGGGGGCGAGACCTGATGATGCGGCGTTTCGGGGGCGGGGCGTGGCATTTCGGGGGTGGGACCGGGGGCGTGGCGCCGGCCCAGGGGCGTGGTCCAGGCCTCCGGACCAGCCCCCGGGTTGGAGGACGGCGCGCCAGCAGTCCGCTGGCGCGCGTAGATTTACGTCTGCTTTTCGCAGGCGTAAATCTATGGACAAAGGTAAGGGGGGGGGGGGGTTTAGATAGGGCCGGGGGGGTGGGTTAGGTAGAGGAAGGGAGGGGAAGGTGAGGGGAGGGCGAAAGAGAGTTCCCTCCGAGGCCGCTCCGATTTCTCTATGCCACCTGAATCGGAGCGGCCTCGGAAGGAACAGAGGCAGGCTGCGCGGCTCGGTGCTCGCCGGCTGCCCAAAATCGGCAGCCTTGCACGCGCCGATCCAGGATTTTAGAGGATACATGCGGCTATGCGCGTATCTTATAAAATCCAGCATACTTTTGTTTGTGCCTGCTGCGCAAACAAAAGTACGCGATCGCGCTGTTTTTAAAAATCTACCCCTAAGTTTGCAAGATAAATTAGCCCTAGTAGATCTAAAGTTAGCTGGAAATACTTATCCAGCTAAATTTAAACTTATCTGGATATATTTAGCAGCATGGCCAAGCCACAGAATATCCTGGCTTTTAGCTGGATAAGTTTATTTGGCTAACTTAACTAGTCAGCTGGCTTTTAATTATTGACCATATAATTTATTTATTTATTTATTCGGTTTTACATACCGATGTATAGTTTTTCAACCTTCACAGTGGTTTACATTGTAAAAATTTAAAAAAAGAACAGTCATGATACTTAAATCAAATAACACAAATTAAAATACAATTTGGTCTTAAAATAAAACTAAAATAAACATAATTAATTCATAAATAAATCACTTACAATAAATGGATTAAAATGAAATTAAAAATAATTAAAATAAAGATAAAATAATTTGCTCAGTTCTATATCAAATGCTTGATTAAAAAGCCACGATTTTAGCGCCTTTCTAAACAGTTTCATATATCTTTGTAGCCTCAATTCAGGTGGCATAGAGTTCCACAGTTTCGGGCCCGCCAATGAGACAGCTCTTTCTCTGACAGTAGTTAGTTTGGCACTTGCCACAGAAGGAACAACAAGAAATCCTTTATTAGCGGAACGTAAATTACGTTTGGGGGGGGGGGGGGGGCGGTGGGTGTATCTGTAACATTGCATTCAGTCAGTCAATTTGTTCAGCATAAATTTCTTTATGAATCAGAGTGTTTTATATTTGACTCTTGCATCAATCGGCAGCCAATGTAGTGCTACTAGCACAGGAGTAATATGTTCTCTTTTGTTTATTCCTGTTAAAACTCTAGCTGCTGAGTTCTGCAAAATCTGAAGCGGTTTTAAAGTTGTTTGAGGGAGACCTAGATATAAAGAGTTACAGTAATCTATAATCATAAACACCAAAGCCTGGAGCACTGTTCGAAAGTCTGTTTGGTTAAGAAGTGGTTTTAACCGTCTAAGTACCAATAATTTATAGTATCCTTCCTGTACTTTCTGTGAGATATGTTGTTGGATACTAAGCTCAGGGTCAAGGTAAAAGCCTAGATCACGTACTTTTGTTCCTAACACTATTGTAGATTTTTCTAAGGTCATCCTTTTTGCTTGATCAATAGGTAATTGTTTCCTTTCCAATAACATTATATCTGTTTTTTTGACGTTCAAGCAAAGCTTCATTTGATTTAACACCTGTTTTAGAATATTTAAGTACATAGTGGTCATTTTAAAAGTTTTTTCTACTGTATCTGATATTGGAATAATTAGCTGAATATCATCAGCATAGATATAGAAATTAAGTTGTAGACCAGATAGCACTTGACAAATAGGTAATAAGTAAATATTAAACAACGTGGCTGAAAGAGATGATCCCTGAGGGCCTCCTGTTTCTAAAGGAAAAATTTCAGACACTGTATTATTGATAGAAACCTGGTAGGCTCGATTTTTCAGATAAGAAGCAAATCATGCTAAAGTTTTTTCATTAAGGCCTATCTTGGAAAGCCTATGTAAAAGTATACTGTGATTCACAGTGTCAAATGCTGCTGTCAAATCAATAAGAACTAAAAGATAACGTTGGCCATTATCAAACCCTTTTAGCACTGTATCCGTTAAAGAAAGCAAAAGAGTCTCGGTACTACAGTGCTTACGAAAACGAAATTGAGTTGGATATAAAATGTCATTGGTATCAATGTTTTAGCACAACGTTCTCTATCAATTTGGCGATACAAGAGAGGTTGGAAATTGGGCGATAATTATTCAATATTGTGGGGTCAAGATTTTTATTTTTGAGAATTAGTTTAATAATGGCCCGTTTTAACTGATCTGGGAAATAACCTTCTAGCAATGATTTATTAATTATTTCAGTCTAGAAAGGAGCAATTAAAGGTGAAATTTGTTTTAGCACTGAAATAGGAATAACATCAGATGGTTGTTTCGCAGGATTCAGTTTGTTAATTAGTGTTTCTACTTCATTAACAGAAACATCATCAAAATTTGTCCATGCACAATCTTTTGGAATTAGTTTAATTTCTTGGGTAGAAATACTATCAAGTTTGTTCTTTAACTTAGGGCCTTATTTTCTACACGTATCGCACGTGGTAAGGGACGTTTTGCACGCGAAATGTCCCTTTTCGCATGCGATACCAAAATGGGGGCGGAGTTGGCCTCGGAAGAGGAGGAGTCGGGGCGTCACCGGGGGGCCGACTCCGCGAAGCCACCGCGGATGACAGAAAGGTAAGGACCTTTTCGCGTCCTATTTCGCTCCCAATAGCTACACCTCCTATGGTGGTGCTATTGAGTGCAAAACCGGCAGCGATTGCACCGCGACGGTGCGATTGCTGCCGACTAGTGCAGGCCCGCCCCCTGTTTCTGCCCCCCGCCCCTCATTTCCTAAAGTATCGCAGGCCTGCGATACTTTAGAAAATGAGGACCTTAGTAATTTTGTCATTAAAAAAACAAGCCAAATTTTGACTTAATTCAGGATCAAATTCATTACTAATTGTTGAAGGATCATTTGTAAGCTGTTTTACAATTTCAAACAGAACTTTTGGATTTTGTACAAAAGGGGAGATTTTCTTATTATAATAATCCTTTTTTGTTTTATTGATCAATTTTTTATAGAAGGCCAAATGTTTTCTGTAAGCAGTCAGACACTCTGATGTTTTTTGTTTTCTCCAAATTCACTCTTTTTTCCGAAGTGAGGATTTTGCTTCATTAATTTCTTTATTAAACCATGGATTAGGATTCCTCAATTTTTTTCTAGACAGTTTTTTCAGGGTTAATTTTATTTGTGATTTCAGTAATAATATTACTCCATTTTTCTATTGCATCTGTACAATTACCAGAGTTAATATTATTTTACAGCTTCTTCTAATTTCTCAATGTTAAAGGGAGGACGGAAAGTATATGAAGTTTGTTCATTTAATTTCGTTTCTTGTGACATTGATAGTGAAATTCTAGTCTTGATTAGTGAATGATCTGATCATGGGACCTGCTGAAAGTTTAAGTCAGAAGACTGCAAACAAAATTGATTGACGAAAATTAAATCCAACATATGCCCTGCCTTATGTGTTGAATGATTAGTTAAAAGACAAAAGCTAAGGGCATTCATGGCATCAATTAAGATTTGACAGGTGGATGATAAGGGAAGAACATCCATATGTAAATTAAAATCCCCAAGTATTATCACAGGTTTTTAAAAATCTAACCTGGTTGTAAAAAATTCAATCAAAGCGAAGTATTGTGATCAAGTAGCCCAGGTGGGCAATATAACAAGCAAATTTGAAATTTGGTGGAGTCAAAAAGAGCTATCTCAAATTGATGCGGTAATTGTACTGAAAGAATCTTTGTGAAAAACATTTTTTTTTATAATTAGCATAATTCCTCCTCTTTTAACCTTTCTAGGTATAGAAAAAAAATCATAATTATCATCCGCTAATTGATTGATGATTACATTATCAGAAGATTTTAACTAAGATTTTGTTATAGCTATAAAATCAGGTTTACTATCTAATAATAGATCAGAAATGATAAGTTTTTTTGTTAATGCTTGTTCATTAATTAAAAGAAAAAAGAGAATAAAACATTCTGCAGCAACATTTTTAACTGTAATTGGATTGAGATTGGGGGAAATAGACTTTCTTACTGTTTTTTGATACGTCGATTTCATGATTCTTCTAATCGGATGGTTGATAGCATAACAACCGTTGTGTATACAAACTGAAATTGGAGAAGAACTATTATTAAACATGATTCAGTGCAAATCAAGAAAGTTGTTTGCACACTCAAACCACAGAACGGGTCGGCACGAAGGGGCGCACAAAGGGGCGATCCCCTTTGTTGCGCTCCTTCGGTGCGTGATGCGAGGCGTGCGACACCTCCCGGTACCGTGCTTTTTAACGTCCCCGTCGCCCTTAGATGATGTCACGAGGGGGGGGCGGAAACACCTTGCAAGGAGGGAACAGCGTGGTTCAGCTGGTTCGGGGGCATTGAGCAAAGTCCGTTGTGCAGGCAAACAGTGCAGAAGCAGAGAGCCTCAGCTGGCAATAGAGGCAAGTCAGAAGGCTTGATGTTAAATAAGTCCAGAGGCTCCCGGTACCGTGTAATTTTTATTGTATATGGGGTGGGTGGGTTCTGGGGTGTGTGCAAGGCTGCAAGGTTGCCCTATAGTGCCTAATATCCTTGCCCCTGGCTGCACTGGCTCCACATGAAAAAGCAACATTCCATCTGGAGCTGTGCTGCTTTGGGTCATTGGCTCTCCCCAGTCTCAGCCAGGGCTCAATTTTTTCTTTTTATAAGCCCAGGAAACAGTGTGGATCACTTCTGGTCTCCTCCGCCCCCCCCCCCCCCCCAAGAATAGATAAGCAGAGCAGAGCCTGGGGAACCATAAAAACAGTAGACCATGCGGCACATAGTCAATGGGAACTCGCTGGAGTGGTGGGAAGGTAGTGGAAAAGAGGAGACAAGTTACAGGCACAGAAAAGAAGGGGGTAAGGCAGGAGGAAGTGCCTTTGCAGTGTTGGGGAGGCTTCTGTATGATGTGACTGGACTGAGCTCTGAGAGGAGTAGCTGGCTATGTAGCCAATGAGTGTCCTGGAGAGTGGGATTGGGAAAGGGAGGGGGCTGCTGCAGGATGGGGAAGGGCTGGAGGCAAGCAAGAACTTTACACCATGATGTGGCAGTGCTGGGGTGGGGCGGGGGACTCATTGTGTGAGCACATAAACAGCAGCACAACAGCAGTGTGACAGAGAGAGTGTGTGTGTGTGTGTGTGTGTGTGTCTGCGTCAAAGAGAGAGAGACACACACCCATACACACACTTTGCCTGTGTCTGAGAGAGTATGTGGATGGTTGTTGCTTTCTGACACAAACACACACTCTCTCTCTCTCTCTGATGTCTGAGAGAGAGAGAGAGTGTGTGTGTGTGTCTGCGTCAAAGAGAGAGAGACACACACCCATACACACACTTTGCCTGTGTCTGAGAGAGTATGTGGATGGTTGTTGCTTTCTGACACAAACACACACTCTCTCTCTCTCTCTCTGATGTCTGAGAGAGAGAGAGAGAGAGTGTGTGTGTGTGTGTGTGTGTGTCTGCGTCAAAGAGAGAGAGACACAAACACTTTGCCTGTGTCTGAGAGAGTATGTGGATGGTTGTTGCTTTCTGACACAAACACACACTCTCTCTCTCTCTCTCTCTGATGTCTGAGAGAGAGTGTGCAACTGTGCGAACATGTCTGAGAGGGAATGTGTGCGTCTGATGTTTTCAACTGGTTCAAGAGCTGATTGGTTGGCCAGACCAGGAGCCAGTATATAGATTATTTTATTTGTATTTATTTATTAACTTTTTTTATACCCACATTCGTGGGAACATCACGCCGGTTTACAATATAACTGAGAAAGGATGGAAAATACAAAAAACAGGGAGGGGGAAGGTGGAGCAGACGAGAAGAGAGGAGAAGGAGCGGCAGCAGAGAAGGAAAGCAGTAAGGAGGAAGGCAAAAATAGGAACAGTACCTGAGGGGAGGTACAGGCAGGGGTAACCTCATTATATAAACAATATAAGACCTTGTTATATAAACAATATAAACCTTATTATATAAACAATATAAGACCATATTATATGTACAATAATAACAACTTTACAGATTGTACACTCTGAGGGAGCTAGGATAGATAGATAGAAAGATATAAAGAGATATAAGTAGATATGTGGGGGAGGGGGGAGCTCATCCAATTTGCATGGATAGAACAGGGGCTGCAGCTCTGTTTGCTCATCCCTGGCCTAGAGTGTACTATTTAGGAAACATGTGAAATCTATTTTGCCTCAGTTCGGCCAAGTTTCAGGTCTGACTTGGCATGCTTTTAGGAGCTGTTGACACTTGTGCTGCAGTGAAAGTGCATGAGGGAGTCAGGTTCCCTGTGGACCAGTTTTGAAAAAATCCCCCCAGGGCTGCTATTTTCCTGCAATGCCCCCCACCCCCCCTGCCGGAGGTGCTGAATATTCCATTCACCCCCAGGGAATTTGGTTTATCATCTTCCTGGTGGGAAAGGTGTGATAAATTGGATTGAAGATCATGGAGTGACCCAGATCTCCTTGGATAGTCTGCACAGAACTGTCACATTGGAGAAAATGCCTTTGGAAGACCAAGAAAGGGCCTCACTGGTATCCTTTAGGAAAGAAACTCAGACTTTGTTTTTGGAACAGAGAATCAAGGTTTTCCCACGTGTCTAAAGATGTGCAGGAATGTAATTAATTACCTTTAAGCAAGTACCAGAGATTCATTCTATTGGTGCATAGTTAAATATTCTAATGTTAAATATTGTTTTTCTTTCATCCTAACCCACTTAGAATTTTGCTAGGACTAGCCTTAATGTGGAGGAAAGAGTTAATTTCGAAGACGCTTCTGTTGTTTGGTTTCCAGGTTCAAGCCTTTTGCCATTTCTTTATTAGTTTCTTTTTTATTCTCCTATGTTTTTCTGTTTTCCTCTCCCTCCCTATTTTAGTTAGACAGATAAGTTATCAGGGATATTCAGCAAGGTAAACATGCTACTGAATATCCTTGAAAACAGTTATTTGGGTTTACCAAGCCTGATAACATTGAACTCTGTTTGAATATTGCTGGTTAGGTTTCAAAGTTATCTGGGTACATACACCAAGATAACTTTACCTTAACTACTTATATTTAAAAAATATATTCTGTTTGGTGATGCAACATTAAAGAAGAATTAGCGTGCTGACCAGCCTGATTTCCCAGCCCAGCAATGCTGCTGGTATATGTAATGCCCCTTTGACCACTTACCTTGTGGGGCATTCCTGGGTCTGAGACCCAACCTGGCGGGAGCCCCCTCTAGGGCAGGCTCCATTGGTCCTCACGTTCTTGGCGCTTGGTGCCTCAACCTGGGGAAGAAGGTGTTAGTGGATGGGATTTCCCTCCCTTCACCCCAGAAAACAAATGGGACTGTGAACAAGGCTGTCAGTTTTTGCAAGTATATATAGGTTTATTAGACTATATATGTATATACATTTCTACATGACTAGGTACATTGCTAATAGGATGTCAAACAGCCCACTTGTCTGCTCGTGGTTAGTAGTCTCAAGCCACGTAACTATGTACATTTCTATAAGGTAGCAAGAACAAATAATATTTGGCAATTTGGGGGTGTTGGCCCCCACAATATACCACCATTATTATCCTGTCCTGGCCTGCCTCCTTCCCACCCCTACCTGCCCAGACCACACCCCCGGCCCGCCCCTTTTTCAGGGCCCGGCACTTGTGCACGTATCGGTGGTAATGTACATGGACGAGTCCTTTAGAAAATGCACGTGGCGTGCAAAGGGCCCGGCCACTTGTGTAACTGCCGGTATTTGCATGTGTGGGCCTTTGAAAATTTGTCCTAAAATTAAAAAAATTATACAAAAAATATAATTATAAACACTACTATATATAATAGATTCAAGAAATACCAAAAATAGATTCATACATCTAACCCCACCCACAAAAACAAAACAATACAAATGCATACACATAAAGCACACCCAATAAAATATACAATATTGTATTCCCAAAATACAACCTAAAAAAAAACAAAAACAAACCATCAACCCTTATACTAACATATACACCCCACCCTCTAAAGCATTCATATATATATATTTTTATCACACACAAACCCTTGCAGAATAAATACCACTGGTCCAAATAGTTCTTTCTATTTTCTGAACTATTAACACTTACAAAAGGTGCCAAGGAGAGCTGTGCAGCCGGCGGGTCCTCAGCAGAAGAAAAAGCAGCGCAGTCCTATCGAAATCGACAGTATGGTCGGCATGGCCTTACTAAGTGGAAAAGCAGCACGGCCCTGCAAAGCAATGCTGATGATTCTGGCGGGGCCAGGCTGCTTTTCCAGTTAATAGGACAGCGCTTATGATGCCGTCGATTTTTACGGAGCCGCACTTCTTTGGAAGAGGAGCGCGCCCTACCGGATGTAGTCCAATGACCTGTGGCCGCAAGGCAGAAGGTGCCTAGGGCAGATAATCCCCTTCCACCAGCCCTGATTGTGTGTGTGAGGAGGGAGCGATGGGGTAAGGGGAACAAGGCTCGTGTTGTCATGTGTTGTGTAACGGGTGAGGGCGCAGTTTTTCACTTGGGCCATAGGCACCAAATTGCCTGGCTGCAGCTCTGTGTCTGGCTAACACCCAAAGCTAGTCTATGCACACGTGCGTGTTTGAAAGCTGGACAAAGTCTTTGAATATTAACCTCAAATTGTTTTGTTTACACTCAGTCAGGCCTATGCAATAAAGCTGTGCGCAAAACAGGCGCTCGGTATTGAGTGCCCGCTTTCCTAACGCGCGCCCAGCCGCCTGGCCTGGGCGCGCGATACAATATTTAAATGAGAGTTTATGCTAAAAAGGAGGCGCTAGGGACAAAATGGGCTTCCCTAGCGCCTCCTTGGCAGCGAGTGCCCAGGAGAGGTTAAACACTCGCGCTCAGCTGAGTGCGCAGTATTGTATCGGCCTGAATATATTCTGACATATTACAATCCTAACCATCTTTTAGAACAGTTTTAAAGAGCGGATTTTGTAGTGCTGGACTATTTGAATGGCTAAATATTAATCAAGCCTTAGCTCCTATCCTGATGATGCACATAATGAGATTCTCCAGCTACCACTCAGTATAACTCTGATATCAGGAATGAAATGGTGGGACGATTTGTGTTTCCCAGTGGAGCTGGTGCAGATGCGGTCTTCAACAGCAACTTAGACTTACCTGGGAGTGCTGAGTGTCTGCAAATCGAGCTGGACAGAAGAACTGAGATGCCCCAGATGGAGTTTTCACTATCCAGCCAACTCTCTGTGCACTGGATGAAGGAATGGTATAATTAGCAAATGCAAAGTGTTTGAACTCTGGAACTCTCACTTTAATGCAAACTGAAATGTCACAGATAATGACTGTTAGTTAAACGGCCGCTCTAGGTAATACGGCACATTCATTGCAGCTTCTCTTAATGCAATGAAATGCCATGCAAATTAAATTCTTTTCACAGCATGCGCTGCGTAAGTGCCAAGCATAAACCTAATATTTTTTTAAGCTTTGAAAGCATTATCTGGTAGTCACAGAAAAGTTCAGGGTTTAGCTGCAGGCATGGAATTGAGTATCAAAATGTCTCTTATTTTGTCAGTAGACTTGTGTAGGCTATAGACTTTTGATCGATGACAGCTGAAAGGGGATCTGGCCTAGTACTGTATCAGGAGAACCCCCAGGATCTGATTTCCAGACTCTTCTGCATTCTGCTCTGCATGACCTTGGGTTAGTAACTTTGGGGTACATTTCTAGTACGGCACCAAACTGTAAAGACATGTAAGCATCTGAAAACCTGCCCTGAGCAAAGTGATTTTCAAACGCAACCTACCCAAGGGGTGAATTTTAAAAGCCCAACACGTTGCATTAATTAGGGGATGCACGGAGAAGCTGGGCTTGCGCGCGCTGAGCGGATTTTAAAAGCCGCCGAGATACGCATGTATCTCCCGCAGTGCTCACATCTCAAAACCTTTCAAAAAGGGATGGGGTGGAGTTGTCTGGGCATGTCGGGGCGTGAACCTAAAATGTGTGTGTAAATCTCGACGCCGCCTGGCACATGTCAAGGCCCCCTGCTACATAACTTTACTTCTGCTATGGGTGCGTGGAAGTTAAAATTTAAAGAAAGCTTAGGCAGGTCGGCGGGGTTTTAAGAATTAGGGCTAACTAGAGGGAATGAAGGCTTTCAAACTAGAGGGTGCTGGAGGGCCCAGTGGCATAGCAAGGGGTGGGCGGCCGCCCCGGGTCTAAGGGGGCGCCGCGGCAGGCAGCCAGCTCCCGACTCACCCTGCCGCCCTGCCAGTGTCACCCTCCCGACACCCCCCTAGTGGTCCAGCGGAGGTCCCGGGAGCGATCTGCCGCTCCCGGGGCCTCCGCTGCCACTAAGCAAAATGGCGCCGGTGACCTTTAGCCCCTACCATGTGACAGGGGCTGAAGGCCACCGGCGCCATTTTGCTTAGTGGCAGCGGAGGCCCCGGGAGCGGCAGATCGCTCCCGGGCCCTCTGCTGAACCACCAGGGGGGGCGTCGGGAGGATGGCACTGGGGGGGGGGGGCAGGGAGAGTCGGGGGCTGGCTGCCTGCCGCGGCACCCCTTAAGTCTCGGCGGCTGGTCTCCGGCTGCACCGATCTTCCTTTCTTCGGCCACATGATCAGCTAGACCGGCTGCGCCGATCTTCTTTCTGTGTGTGAGTGTATGTGAGAAAAGAATCTGCCAGTTTAAAAAAAATGAAGTGTGATAATACATATACCTCAACTTTTGTGCTGATTTTGTTGAAAAGTTGGATGAAAGATGAAATTACTAAATTTTAAGAGGAGAACTGCTGGAGAGGGTAAGTAAAGGTGGCTTTTTAAGTTCATTTTTCTTGATTGACTACCATTTTAATTATTGGGTAATATGTGATGTGTCTGCTGTTTGAAATATTTTATTGGTGTTTGGTAAAGCTTTCAAAATTTGCATTAATCTTTAATTATTGGATATTCTATTCATCAGCTGTTTTGAAATTATCTTATTTGCACGCGCGCTCATAAAAATGAGTGCAGAAAAATAGCACTGATTTCAATGCAAATCATTGATGGAGGGAGGGGGGCGCCGAAGAAGTCTCTTGCCCCGGGCGTCAAATTGTCTAGCTACGCCACTGGGAGGGCCTCTCTCTTAACTGGGTGAATCGGGGACGAACTGGTAAAACTGGAAATGGTGTTGGTGTGCATCCCCTTTTAAAAATCTCCCAGTTTATGCGATAGGAATGGGATTTGCTTGCACATGTGCACATGGCCATACTATGTTATAACATATGCACCTATGCGTGTGTGTACTATAAAATAGCCATGCCCCTGGGCGCGGGCAGTCGTAATGTGTACTAATCTGCGCACACGCGCCGGTTTTGAAAGTTACCGTCCTCGTGCATTGAGTTTGAAAATCAGGTTATTATGTAGATAAATGTCTGGGTGTAGGTATGGTAAAACTCGGGTGTAAAGTTAGGCATATTAGCAGCAGGCCACGTAAAAGCATATTTTTTGAAAATATAAGGAACGTGTTTATATCTAAGACATGCCCCAGAAAGCCCCCTGGAATGCCACATTTATTATGTATACAGATGGTAACTTTCAAACTGTCGCGCATGCATGCACTTATTTACAGGTACATGCTGGTCTGCGCCCAGGGACATGGCCGTTTTATAACTTGTGAGCATGTTATTAAATAGTCTGGTCGCATGCACATGTGTGCCAAATTTTAAGTGGGTGCAAGCTGATACTATTCCTGGTTTTACCAGTTCATCCCTAGTTCGCTCCCTAGTTTGATAGCCTTCACTCCCCCCAGTTAGCCCTGACCCTTAAAACCCCACAGATCTGCCTAGTTTTCTTTATATTTTTTAACTTTATTTTAACTTTATTTTTTTTAACACCCCTGTAGATGCACTAGCTCTTTAGCTCTCGTTATGCTCAGGTCATACCATTCAACATTGTACATTGCTATCTGCTTCACTCAATTTATTTTACTATTTATTGTAGATATTCTTGTTTTTTACGTCTTTTGAACACGGTTTGACGTGTTATTGATATCTATTTAATATTTACGTTCTTATGTTCAAAAAACTCTGTTCAATGTAACGCCTTAACAGCGACTGTTTTGTTCAATGGAAACTGACCTGATTTGATATGTGTATCGAATGTTGGTATATAAAAATTCTAAATAAATAAATAAATAACTTACACAGCATCCATAGCAGAAGTAAAGTTACACAGGAGGCAAAGGCATAGCGTCCATAGTGGCACAGTGGTGCATAGGAACCATCAAATTTAGAAAGGGAGGTGCCCTGCATTACCAGCTTTACTTCAGGGGGGGGGGGGATTCTGCACAGAATTCCCCTTTTGTGCAGTATTTGGAGATGCCGGGTGGGCCACGATCGAAACCCATCCCGCTTGCAGCTGAACTGGAGAGAGGTCTGGTGGGCCACGAGTGGAGCCCATCCTGCTCGCAGATGACGTGGAGAGAGTCCTGGTGGCCATGAGTGGAGCCCAATCCACACATGGCTGAAGATAATTGAGGCCCCGATGGCTGTGATGGAGCTCATTTTGCTCGTTGCTGAAGATAATTAAAGCACTAGTGGTTGTGAGTGGAGCTCATCCCATTCATGGCTGAAGTGGAGGGAGGACTGGTGGACTGCGAGCAGAGCCCAGCCTGGTCACAGCTGAAATGGATAGAGGTCCAGGAGTCGTGACCTGAGCACTGCCCGCTCGTGACAGAAGTGGATGGAGGCCCTGGTGGCTGTGAGTGGAGCCCATCCTGCTTGCAGCTGAAGTGGAGAGAGGCCCAGTGGCTGCGAGTGGAGCCCATCTCATTCACATCTGAAAATAATTGAGGCCCCAGTGGCCACAAGAGGAGCCTGAGTGAGGGTGTGTGTGTGAGAGAGGGATTTTGTGAGGATGCATGTTTGTGTATGAGAGAGGGAGCCCATGTGGTGGGGTGTGTGAGTGTGCAAGAGAGGGAAGGAGTCTTTGTGAGTGTGTATTTTCAAGAGAGAGATGGAGCTTGAGTGAGGGAATGTGGGTGTGTGTGTGTGTGAGAGAGAGAGAAGGAACCTGTTGATGGTGTGTGTGTGCTGGAGACAGCAGGAGCCAGTGTGTATATGTATGTCTGAGAGAGGAAGCCCGTGTGTGTGTGTGTGTGTATATGAGTGTGTGTATGATACGTGCATGCCTGAGAGAGAGGGAACCAGCATATGTGTGCGCTTGAGAGAGAGGGAGCCCGTATGTGTGTGTTCCTGAGAGAGAGGGAGCCTATGTGTGTGTGTATGTGTGCCTGAGAGAGAGAGCCAGCATATATGTGTTGTTATTACGTGTGCTTTAGTGGATCCTTGGGTGCTGTGGAGATGACCACACCCATGGGGCGGAGCCCCATGAGGCGCCACAGCACTGGGCTAGACTCTATACACAAAACACAGGAATTGAACTCTTTTATTATACAGCTTGAAGATAGCCATCAGGTGGCAGTGGTGAGATGTAGTCTCAGGGACCTCGGCAGAGGGAGCCCTTCTCTCCTAGGTGACGTCAGGAGGTTCCGCAGCAAGGAGTTACTGTGGATAAGACAGATGAGATATTAGAGTACTCACTCAGTGTTAGCTGTTATGGATGCAATTCCACCAGATAGTTGTTGTAGGTACAGGCACTGAGGCAGGGAGAGCAGGCCCTTGAGGAGCGAGTACTTGTTCCCTGAATGGCACCTGAAAATAGAACAGAGGGCCCCCGAGGAGCGGGTACCCAAGTTAGGAGCAAACCCCGAAGGGCAGAAGGAAAGCTTCCTGCAGGCAGCAGGGAAGCGGCAGAGTAGCGCAGACAGGAACAGTTCAAGTCTATTCGAGCCTTTGCCAACTCAATGAGCTAGCAATCTTGAGAAGTAGATATACCCGGATTGGCCTGACATCAGATGAGGGAACGCCCTCAAGGTTTGCGCCACTGGGCATACTTAGATGTGGGTTGCATGCGTGCGCGTACCCTAGCAGGTATCTGGGAGGAGCAATGATATTCGGCTGCACCATAGCCGTTCTGGGGACCCCAGAGAGGTCGGCTTGATGACGCTGTGGTAGCCATCTTGCCCAGGTAAGCGGGAGGAGCCAAGATAGGGTGCAACAAGCGGGGTGAAGCATTCGAAGACCGACGGACGCAACAATGTGTGTGTGTGTGTCTGATGCATGCATGCCTGAGAGAAAGGGAGCCAGTGCATGTGTGTGCTTGAGAGAGAGGGAGCCCATGTGTGTGTGTGTGTGTGTGCGTGCCTTAGAGAGAGAGGGAGCTATCATGTGTGCATGCCTGAGAGGGAGGGAGGGAGCCAGCCAGCGAGTTAGGTGTGCCTGAGAAAGAGGGAGCCAGTGTGTATGTGTGTCTGTGTATGCCTGAGAGAGAGGGACCCAGTATGTGTGTCTGAAAGAGAAGGAGCAAGTGTTTGTGTGTGTGTGCCTGAGAGAGAGAGGGAGGGAGCCAGTGTATATGTGTGTCTGTGAGCATGCGAGTTTTGAAAGAGCATTTGTGTATGTCTGTGTGTTGCGCCCGTCATCCTAGACGGCTTTGCCCCGTTTGCCTCACCTTATTCACGGCTCCTCCCGCTTACCTGGGAAAGATGGCTATCGCCGCGTCTACAAGCTGACCTCTCTGGCGTCCCCAGAATGGCTATGGTGCAGTCTCCTGCCATTGCTACTCCCAGGTTCTTACTAGGGTGTGCGTGCGTGCAACCCACGTCTTTGTACCACCCTTGGCACGAACTTCGAGGATGTTCCCTCATTCTGACGTCACGCCATCCGGGTATTTTACCTTCACTAATTTGCTAGCTCTCTGAGTTAGCAAGGACTCAATTCAGTTCTTGTCTACGCTACTCTGCCACTTCCGTGCTGCTGCAGGAAGCTATCTCTCTGCCCTTCGTGGTAACTGCTAACCTGGGTACCCGCTCCTCGGGGGCCCTCTGTTTTATTACTGGTGCCTTATTGGGAACAGGTACTCGCTCCTCGAGGGCCTGCTCTCCCTGCCTCGGTGCCTATACCTTCTACAACATACCTGGTGGAATTGCATATCTAGCAAACACCTAGTGAGTACTCTAACTCCCAGTCTATCTCATCCACAGTATCTCCTCGCTGGGAGACCTGCTGCGGATCCTCCTGACATCATCTAGGAGAGAAGGGCTCCCTCTGCCGAAGTCCCTGAGACTGCAACTACAGACTGCCTCACTACTGCCACCTGGTGGCTCTCTTCAAGCTGTCTAATAAAGAACTATTTGTGTTTTTGTGTAGTATGAGTCTAGCCCAGTGCTGCAGCTTCTCTCAAGGCTCCTCCCTGTTAGTGTGGTCATCTCCACAGCACCCAAGGATCCACCAAAACACACGTAACCATAACACTGTGGGGTAGATTTTCAAACACGGCGCGTTCGTGTACTTTTGCTGGCGCATCAGGCGCAAGCAAAAGTACGTGGGATTTTAGTAGATACGCGCGTAGTCACGCGTATCCGCTAAAATCCTGGATCGGCGCGCGCGCGGCTATCGATTACGTATAGCCGGTGCGCGCCGAGCCGCGCAGCCTACCGCCGTTCCCTCCAAGGCCGCTCCGAAATCGGAGCGGCCTTGGAGGGAATCCTCTAACGCCCTCCCCTCACCTTCCCCTCCCTTCCTCTACCTAACCCACCCCCCCGGCCCTGTCTAAACCCCCCCTTACCTTTGTTGGGGGATTTAAGCCTCCCGGAAGGAGATGTAAATCCCCACGCGCCAGCGGGCCCCTAGCGCGCCGGGACGCGACCTGGGGGTGGGTACGATGGGCGCGGCCATGCCCCCGGACTGCCCCGGGCCGTAATCACGCCCCCGGGCCCGCCCCCAAAACGCTGCCGACACGCCCCGATAACGGCGCGGCGCTCGGCCCCGCCCCGACACGCCCCCAACACGCCCCCCTCCGAAAACCCCGGGACTTACGCGAGTCCCGGGGCTCTGCGCGCGCCGGTAGGCCTATGTAAAATAGGCTCACCAGCGAGCAGGGCTCTTAAAATCCGCCCCTGTGTGAGCATGAGAATGAATGTGTGTGTATATGAAAGAGGAGAAAGTTTGTGTACCTCCCTTCCACTCCCACTAATTCATGACAATCTCAGGGTGACCAGAAGTCAAATGTTTTCAGATATAGAGAGTGATTTTTTTTTTTTAATTCTTATTGATTTTTATTGATCAGGTATTATTTGATCTGAATGAATTTTTGCAATATTTTCTTGATCTTTGGGAAATTAAAATCATATATTATGAGTTTTTAATTATTGAATGCTATTCTGTTCATCAGCTGTTTTGAAAAATTAATTCTTTTTATGAGTATGGTTTTACTGTAATGATTGATACTTTATATTTCTTGATTTTATTGCATGATGTTTTCTGAGGAATGGTGATGTTTCAACTTTTCTGTTGGATTACATACAGAGTCTGACATGTTGCGGTTTCCAGTTCAGTTTTTATCTGTACTTTTCCATTTGTACCTTATGGTCACTTTATTCTGTATTTGATGAGAGTCTGCTTGTGTTCTGCATGTGTGAGTGAGAGGTTAAGTATTCTGTTAATATGTCGTTTCTATGTAGGGATCTATAGCGGCTTGGTTTGTTTGTTTTCCTAACAGGCGATGTATTGGTGCTTTAGAGCCTGCTGTCATATTTGCAGTGCTGCCTTTTTATAGGTAGGGTGGTAACTGAGTGCTGGCAGTTAGTGCTGTTTTGGGATAGGAGGTTTATTATATTGTAATTGTAATTTAGTTTGCTTATGGCTTTCTGAGGACCAAGCCCACATCTAATATACTTTACGATAGTCCTAATACCATATGTGTTCCAAGTGTCTTTTTTACTTTTATGCAGGGATTTTCTAGTTGACACCATAGCAGTGCATGTAAATATAATATACATGCTGTGGGGCCTTTTTCATGCAAAATCTTGTATTATAAATGTATAATGTTAAATTGTGTATGGAGTGGGCCAGGCACAGAGCTGTAAGATTCACTTAGGTTGCCTAATAGCCTTGCACTGGCTCTGATTAGAAAAAAAAATACAAATTAAATGTTTTTCTTTTTTTTTAATAGAATGAGAAGGAGCCAGCACAGTAACTGTTCATATGGGCAGTAAAAAAACTACCACTGGCCCCTGCACAGCGGTGCCCTGTGGTGATGCGCTGGAAGGGTTCCCATCCCTCCCCGTGAGAAGAGACCCCACGCGGTGGTGAGTGGGAGGGAGGGGTTGAGTGACTGAGAAGGAAGGAAAAGGGGGTGAGTGACTGAGAGGGAAGGGAAGAGGGGTGAGTGAGTAAGAGGAAAGAGGGAATGAAGAAGCGGAAGAGAGGAGCAAGAAGAAGAGAGGGTAGAAGGGTTTTGTGTGTGTATTTGAGAGAGGAAAACGTTTGTATGTTCCCTGCTCCCCTCCACCTCCCCTCCACTAATCCACGCTAATCTCAGGGTGTCTGAAAATCAAAAGTTCCCAGGTGTTACTTCAAAAAGTTTCTGGCAGTGAAAGGTGTTTGTGTGGCTGTTGCTGAGGTGACACCAGAATTTTTAATTTTCTTTTCTTTGGTGAGTTGATGTGGGCTGTCTCTTGGAGAGTGTATTCCTTTCAGGTACCTTAGCAGGGGTGGCGGCGGGGGGTGGACAGGGGGACATCTCATCCTATCCTATCCTTTACCTCAGGCAGCAGATTGCCATGAGCTGTTCCTAACTGCAGGCATCAGTTACCGATAAAGTTAAGCTCTGCTCCTGCTCTGAGCTGGCAACACTCTGAACTACCTCCCACAGCCTGACGTCATCATCAAAGGCTGGCTCAATCTCGCATGTGTTAGCATGTCAGAGGAGACATTTTGGGCCTGGCCTTTATTGATGATGTCAGGCTGGGGAGGCAACCCAGAGAGTTGGTCACATGGCAGCAGCAAATTTCCTGATGCACCACCAACTTCAGCTGTCAGCTGGTGGCAGGGGATCTCGGCGTGCGCCGGGGTGTGTTAGTATTTCGGCGCAATTCTAAGGTTCATGCTCTGAAATGCCCCGCCCAGACCATGCCATGCCAAAGCCCCGCCCCTTTTCAAAATCTTTGGAGATGCGCACACTGTGGGATATGTGCGAGTATCCGGGCGGCTTTTAAAATCCGCTCAATGTGCACCAGCCTGACTTCTTCACGCGTCCCTTAATTCATGTTCCTGCCAGGCTTTTAAAATTCACCTCTATGGAAGTAAACGTGAAGTTTTAGGAAGCTGAAAATCCAACTGCGTACTGCTGACTTGAATGCATTAACTCTATTTTTACCCATGTAATTGGTGACTAAGGGGTCAATTTTATGAAGATTTTTGGCTCAGTTTAGGTATCTAAGCTTTCAGCTGAAAATGTTCCTAAATTTAAGCCCTTACGGGTAAAGTTTGCCCCCACGCATGCTATAAAATCCGATGCCTGCATGCACATGCGAGCTTGATTTTAAATTGGCATGCATGCGTGCGCGGGTGCCCCACTCGTGCGCGTAGGAGGGGAATTTTTGTAAAAACTGCGCGGTGAAGGGAGTAGACCTACCTTAGTTCCCAATAAAGGAGCAGACCGGGAGGGAACTTTCCTAAACCTAATCCTTCCTCCCTCTTCCCCTCTCCTCCCCGACCTCTGAACCCCACGTACCTACCCTTATTGTTTTTTGTTGCTGAACTTATCCGCTCCATGGAGCAGGAGAAAGTTCCGTGTGCCGGCCGGCTGATGGCGCGTGTTTCCCCGGCACAGCGTCTAATGGTGCTTCCCCGGACGGCCCCCAGCCCACCCCTTTTTTTGCAGCTCGGTACTTCCACACGTACCAGGAGATATGCGAGTGGCCAGGCCGTTTCGAAAGTGCGCTCGATGCGTGCACGGCCCGGCCACGCGCATATCTCCTGTGATTTTGCGCACGGCCGGGCTTTTAGAATCGGGGCCCCAAAAGCGTTGTACCCTATGTTTAGATCTATAATCCATTTCCCTAGATGTAGGCACACAAGTTAGGAACCTAGTGCTCAAAATCAGTGCTAAGCACCTCATTATTTTTTCTGACCTCTAATTCCGCCACTCTACCAGCCCATTTTTTAAGGATACTAAATTTAGGTGCATAATGAAATTAGGGACCTGAATGTAGATACTCAGCCCTAGTCAGTTTTCAAAGGAGTAAGTTTAGGTTCTTAACTTCCAATGTTAAGCATCTTAACCCTTTGAAAACTGATCACAAAGAGTTAGAAAATGTACCCATTTATGTTCATATGCCTCTAGGACTATAAGAAACAGAGATGCTTGCCTTACATAAGAACATAAGAACATAAAAACATAAAAACATTAATCTAGCTTGTCCGATCATCAACGTTTTGTTAAAAAAACATCCTCACATCCTAAAATTGTTCCTTTTCTGAGACTGTGGTTTGTACATTTTTTAATTAGATTACATGCCAGGGCTTCCTAAACCTGTCCTGGGGACCCCATAGTCAGTCGGGTTTTCAGGATATCCACAATGAATATGCATGAATTTGCATACCACTGATGATATGCTTCCCAGGACAGGTTTGGGAAGCCCTGTTATATGCATTACTTGGGAAAGTTATTAGTAGTGATAGATATCGATTAAAACTGAAGACTTCTAGAACAGTCACCAGAGGACTCTAGGTCATCAGAAACAGACTGAGCCAATATCGTTTTTAAAATCTGCTGAATTACTTTCCACAACCCTCAGCATTTGTATGGACCTGCAGTCCTGCTTTTATTTTTGAAAGAAAATATGCTGAATGTATACACTAGAAACTGCAGTTTTACAGAACTGAGCTGCTGTACTGTATTTTAGATGCAAAATAATCAAAGCTAGGCATTATAATTAGCCAAAATAACCACTCACACTTAAGAGAGGCAGGAACACTGGTGGCTGCACAGCAGCAAAGGACTCCAGCAAACAAGCAGAATAGCCGCAAGCACTCAGTGTAATTCAGAAAGACAATTACATTGGTACCATGTCTTTTAACAGAAAACAGAGCCTGTAGCGACAAACAAAAGGTTTGGGAAAGATAAGAGCAGACACAAGGCTGTAATGGCATTTTTATGTGAACATGTGCTTCTTCAAAGGCCAAAGGTCACAGGTCACCTGCTTGATTGTTTAGGAATGAATACAATGTTATTTAATAAATCAAGTTAAAATCAAATGGCTTGATTTATCATTCACTCCATAGGGTGAATATCTGGGAAAATTCAGATTATGTTGAATTCTAATTGTGAAAGGAAGGGTCTATTCAGTAGATATTCAGGGTATTCAGAAAATATTTGGTATAGCTCAAGGAAAGAAATTTAGGGTGCACAGCAGGAGGAATCACCATAGACTGTCCATTAACACCCTCTTCTCTACCCATGAACCAGGCCATATGGATTCCTGACAAGATAATGATGGGAATCTGGCAAGGAATGTCCTCCGGGTGACTAGTAAGGCATGAACCTTTTATGTCAAGGCTGGGTGATTGCCATACCTGGGAACTTTGATTTCCAGTCACTCTGAGATTGTTTCAGATTAGATAGAGTAGGGCAGGGTGGGTAGGGGGTGGGGGCGTGCCCATGCCAGTAGCAGTATGCATACAAATTTTCTCACATACATACATACACACTAACACACTCGCATGTTCACTCACTTATTCTCTTTCACCTACATACTATACATGCTCATTCACACACACACACACATACACATGCGCATGCACACGCACGCACGCACACGCACACATACACACGTACTCATACCTCTCATTCACCTAGACTCTCATGCACATGAACACTCACTCAACTCTCCCCTCCTCCACACACACACTTATCTCAATAACAACAAACCAAACACCCTCCACTGTGAAGTAACCCAAATTTCTGCAAAATAAATAAATAAATAAACAAACAAATAAATAAATAAATAAATAAAGACACCTAGAAATTTTCCATACCATATCATAACAGCACTAAATCTCAGGACCCAAGCAGCAGCAACCTTATTTATGAAAAGGCAGCAATGCAAATATTACACCAGGCCCTGGGTCATTAATATTCCATCTACTGGGGAAATACAATAAACTGGACTGCTACAAATCCCTACAGAGAAACTACACACTAACAGAATTACTGCACCTCAGTCATACTTGCAGAACACAGACCTACCCTTACCTAATACAGAATAAGGGATTACAAATTAGAAACAAATACTTGCAGACAAAACTGAAGTGGAAAGCCCAAGAAACTAGACTCTGAACAATGGAATTCTGAAGAAAGAGCAAAATACAAATATATAATGCACATTCCCAAAGACAGCATATGCTAATCACTAAAAATCAAAATAATTTTGTTTTATGGTTTTTTTTTTTAAACTTTTGCTGTCTGATCTTATTTTTATATTCATTTGGTCCTGGCTTCTTTTGACCACATTCCTCTTCTTGTTCTTTTCCTAATTTCTATCTCTCCTCTTGTCTTCTTGTTCCCTTCCTCTCTCAAACACACATACACAGGGTCTCACTTTCACATACTGTCTCCATCTCACACACACACACATACATGCTCTCAAACTCACATGCTGTTTTTCTCACTCACACACACACACACCTCTCAATCTCACAAACTGATTCTCTCTCATACACATATATCAGCTGTTTTCCTCACATGATGCCTGGCTCTCACATACAAGAATTCTCCTTAACACACACACTCAGTCAGGGCCCTGGCCTCTCCCTTGTGACTAGATCTCCTCCTAAGGTCACCACAGGATAAGGTCCATAGTGGCCCTGCTGCTAGGCCTCCTCTTCTTGTGGTGCCTGCAGGATGGAGACTGTGACAGCCCTGATCATCTTGAGCAGTGGCGGGATGGGAACCATGGCAGCCCTGCTACAGGACTGCTTCTTTGGCCACAGCCCATCTATGGCTACACAGATGCCACTCCTTCTCAGTGTGAGTCTGACGCAATGCTCTTCCTCCTTCTTGCCTGTGTGGTTTCTGAAATCTTCTTCTGGGACCAGCTACTAAAGGAAGGAGCACTCAGAGTTTTCAGATGTTGGCCTGGAGACGCGGCAATTCTTCCAGAATACACGAGCCTCCGGACCAAATCTGGAGAGTTCCTAAGTATGATCATTGCTGACCAGAAACTCCCAGTTTAAGGTGTATCGCTTGGAAACCCCCATCCAGAGTTTGTACCCTGGGAAGAAGGGATAGAAGTGGGAGTTTGTGCAGGGATTGAGACCCTGAATGTTTTGGTCCACCAGTATGTTTGGAAGGGGATTTTTTCTGTCCATCTGAGAAGCATTGTGTTTCCAAGCCCTGACAGGTGAGAGTTTCCTTTGGCCTAACTACAGAGAGATAGACAATTGGAGAACAGTGACTTCTAACTTGAAATGCCAAGATCTGATGTGTAAAGTGCCAATTTTTGTTATTTAAGAAGTTCTGCAGTAAAGATTAGTTTGGACACTCAATTTGAGCTTCCAGAGTATTTTGTTGGCACTCTCATCCTTTACTGGTGAAAGAGAACTAATACCTCCCCACGATAGAGCCATTGAGAGTCACCGCAACACTTTCGGCCTTGGAGGATTTATTCCTTCCGCCATGAAAGAACTTGACTCTAGGGGGTTTGGGACTCTGAGAGAGGGTATAGAAGTTGGCTCCAAGACCCCATGTGCATCTGTCATTTATGTCCCTCCACCGATACAGGGGTTACATTAGTTTTAATCATTAAGGATTATTTGATGTGTCTGCCATTTTGCTTTTTTTTTTTTTTGGTGTTTAGAACATTTACAATAAATGTTTATATGTTTTTAATTATTGAATATCATTATATTTGTCAGCTGCTTTAAAATATTATTTTTATTAGTATGGTTTTATATGGTTTTATATTTCTTGATTTTATTGTTTGATATTTTATGTGGAATACTATGTTTCTGTTTTTCCATTGTCACGCCGCATAGAAAATCTGTTTTTTTGCAGTTTCAAATTCAGTCTTTTATCTGCACATTTTAATTTATTCTTAGGGTTCTCTTTATTTTGTATTTGGTGAGGGTCTGTCTGTGTTCTGCATGTGTGACCAAACTTGAGCTGTTCTTCTAGTTTCTGTGTATAACTCCTGGGATAGGATTCGTCCGAGGACCCCAAGGGCCACACCTCATATCCAGTTTTAGATGTTGCTACCCATTCCTAAAGTTATTTAATCTGAGTGTCCATGTTTCTCTGATGGGGGGAAAGATCTCTTCATAGGCCCTTAGCATTGTTTAGATCTTAATCACACCTTAAACTTTCTCCTTGTGAACACAGTGTTATGAATTAGACTGCGGAGTTAGCAATCTGTTATGAATCTGCTCCTGTGGAGGGAGGAGTTAGCAATCTGTTAGCGTTCACCCCGCCAGGAGGGCAGAGTGAGCGATCTGGTATCGATCAGCTCCTCCCAAGGGGAGGAGATAGCAATCTGATAGGCTTGGCTCCTGTAGGAGGAGGAGTTTAGCAATATGTTAGTGCTCTGCTCCCCCAGAGGGAAGGAGTAGCAACTGTTATACTTTGTTCCTGTAGAAAGATGAGCCAGCAACCTGTATGATCCCCATGGGGAGTTAGCTATCTGATATGGATCAGCTTCTGCAGAGAGAGGAGTAATGGTCTGATGTGGGTTGGCTCCCACAGAGTGGCAGATGATAATACCGCTCTTATTAGTGTAGGAATAACACTTAGTAGAAATAGTGAATCCCTGGGCTGATGGCAGATGACAGTGCCTTCAAGTGAATATCCTGTGAGGGATCACCGGCTAGGCTGGAGTATTGAGACGAACACAGATAGTTCTTTATTAGACTGGAAGTAGAACCACCAGAGGTGGCAGTAGTGAGCTGATGTGCCCAGCAGGGCTGAAGTCCCTCTGATACTGGAACTATGATCTCTGAGTTGCTGAGCTGTAAGGAGAGACTATATGTAATGAGTAGACAGGGTATGCTGGACATAACCAGTGGTAGATGATACACTCACACTTGTAGATATCTGTAATGTCCTGTATGCAACAGAGAGTCTTCAGTATTCAGGAACAGGAGCCGCAGGAGAGTACTGGTTCCTATAGGCAGTCTGAAATAGAACTCACAATAACTGAGTATGGGATGGCTTATGGAATAGAAGAGAGACTAAGAGAGATTTAGGAACATAGGCCCTCGTGGAGCGAGTACTGGTTCCTATCTGTTAATCTGTAATAGTAATCCATAAGATATAGGTATGCAATATCTTGTGAGGAAGAAGAGAGTCTAAGAAAGGTATTAGGAACATAGGCCCTCGTGGAGCGAGTACCGGTTCCTATCTGCAATCTGCAATGGTAACTCATGATCTCCATACCTGCGATAATGTCTTAGACTGAAGGGAGTCTTAGAGATTAGAAACAAGGGCCCTCGTGGAGCGAGTACCAGTTCCTGTCTGTAATAGGACTCACTGTGTTCACGTCTGCGATCGCCTCCAGGCAATAGGAGTCTTCTGAGTATTCAGGAACATAGGCCCTCGAGGAGCGAGTACCGGATCCTGTCCAGCAATCTGAAATCAAGAAGAGAGAGAGTGGGGCCTCTGAGGAGCGGGTACCCCTAGGTGAGTTTGTTGAGGCAGAGCAGCGGAGAAAGGATTCCCCGAGAGTTGCGAGGAAAGGGTTCCTACCCTTGTCCTTGCTAACTCGATTCGAAGTAGCAATCAAAGACCTTTTATGTCAGAAGCGGATGATGTCACTATGGGGGAACGCCCCCGAGGTTCGCACCCTTGCTGGTACAACGTCTGGAACGCGCAAGCGCCCTAACGTCATCAGGAACATGACGGATCCGCAGCATCAGGCCAGCCCGGTGATTCCAGGAAGAAAATGGCGAGAAGAAGCCACGGTAGCATCTGTCTGTCAGACCCGAAGGGAGTCGCCACAAGGTAGAGAGGATGGAGTGAGGGCGAAAATAGGCACGAATGCAACACACAGCAGTAATAAGCACGTTGGACTCAATGAGTGGTTTCCAACCCAATTTTTCTGGCTGTTGATGAAAATGGATAAAGTCTCTTTACAGCTTGTAGCATTTACATGGTCCAGCTTCACAATTTATGGGTATAATAAATTTGTGACTCTTCTAAGTTATTTGATTGGTAGATTAAAGCCAATTGTCCTGTTTTTGATCTAGTTCATTTCTTACTATAAAATAGTTTGTAAACTTCATGCCTAATTATTGATGCGAAATGTATGTTTCCATTTAAATGTAATTTCCTGGTCCCAATTTTATACCTTTTGGCTCCTGTTGCTCTGCTGTCTTCCTCTTGTCCCTGAAAGGTTAGTCTCCAGACTCCGTTTCCTCTTCTCTGAAACTCTTTGAGATGGTTGTGGGGATCCTGACTGGTGCCACTGATCTTCTTATCTCAACATACTCCTTCTTCCGAGGAATGAAAATAGAATCATTCCTCATTGCAGATAGTCTCATAATTCTTTTGATGTGAAAAATACCAACTCCTCTGATGTTCCAAACCTAAGCCCCTGAACACTAGAGTACTCAGAAACATAAAAGAAAACTTCCTAAAAACAGGTAAACCAAAGTAAAAGGCAAGAAGGGTGATAAACTTCCTTCTCCAAAAAGAAAAGTGTTCAGACATGGCAAAATTGGTTAAAGGATCTCAGTTTTTCTTCCTTGTCCAGGTTTCAGTCCCAGAGACTCCAAACTCCTTTTCCAGCAAAAATAAAGAAACAGGGAACAGCAAAAGACCATGCTGCCCCTAAGAGGGTCAAGTGAAAAATCCACAAAATAAAATGGTGACAATTATAGGCTGGGAGATTCCCATTTACATAATTCCACTCTGAAGCTAACTCTGTTCCCCCCATACTTAATGGATCATTCCTTCTAGTAGAAATGCTTTAGGTGCTCTACAAATGTAAGGAACTATAGTAGCCTGGCGTGTTCTGTTTTCCTAAAAGAGGTGTCTTGGTATTTTAGGGTCTGGTGTAATATTTACTGTGTTTGCCTTTTCATAGGTAGGGTTTTACTATTTAAGTGCTGCCAGCTAGTGCTGTTTTGTTATGTGAAATTTTTTATACTGTAATTGAAATTCAGTTTACTTATGGCTTTCTGAGTGCTAGACACACACCAAATACATGATACAATAGGTCTAATACCACATGGGTCTAAGTATCTTTTTTGCTTTTTAGCAGAGTTTTCTTGTCATACAGCAGTGCCTGTAAATATAATATACATGTTGTAAGTGATATTTTTCACTAAGAAAACTATACTTTGAATGTCCTTGTTCATGTACTGTCTGTTATTATAAATGCATAATTTTAATTGTGTGTGGGTGGGCGGAAAAGGGCAGAGCAAGGCTGTAAGGTTTGCCTAGGGGCCAGGGCACCGAATACCCTTGCACTGGCCCTGGGAGTGAATGACAGAGAAATGTGGGGAGGTGACATGCTGACAAACACTTGAGGAGTTTCCAAAAAAAATCTATCTTTTGTTACACAAGGCAAAAGAATTTCCAAGCAATAGGTTACCAGAGGTCTTTGTCATCACTGATACTGTGCAGACAGAGACCACTGTAGGCATTCAGAAGCTTAAAGCTGAAGAACCAACTGAGCTCAAAAATGCCTTTTGACCAATTGTTTGTCTGAGTGCAGAGCTCTTGTCTGTGAGTTCTGATAAAAGATCACACTGTGTGGTGCATCCGTGGCAGAGTCTGCCCCACCCTACTGGGTTGTCGTAAAAGTGGGTACCCTTCTGAGTCAGGATTCTCAGATTACTTCTTGGGACTCTAGACTTCTGAGGGGAGCTGTCCCTAAAATAGGTATTCTAGTAATAAGCCCAAGCCCCTTTACTTGTGCGCCCAACAAGATAAAATCAATGCAGCTTTTATTATTTCAAGAAACAGGGCTGCAGTAAAAGAAATACACATAAGGGGTTAACTATAGACAGATATGAATATAGATACACACAAACTGGTTTTCAGCAATACTCTGCCATAGGGCATGGACTATGAATAATATATAACCTTAAATCTACTATTACCAAGGGCCTGTATGTTTTTCCATTAGTGACCTCACTATATCCCTCAAGGGCATATATTTACACTAATAGCTATCTCAGTAATATGCATGCTTAAAAATGTATACAATTTCCCGCATGTCCTCAGAAGATAGGCTTAACTTGTTCTGGTTTCCCTCTGCAGGAGTTAGGGACAGTCTTCCACAAAGCCATTGTCATACATGCTTTAATCATAAGCAGCCCACCAACCCGTCGGGTTTTCAGGATATCCACAATGAATATGCATGAGAGAAAATTGCATGTACTGCCTCCATAACATGCATATTCATTGTGGATATCCTGATAACCCGACTGGCTGGTGGGCCCCCAGGACAGGGTTGGGGACCACTGTGTTGCGCTGTGGATGGAAGGAAGCACCAGGGGCACTCCTCAGAGTGGGGCAAGAGATGTATGCCCTTGTGGTGAGATGTCCCTGACCTTCAACCGAACCTGCACTCTTCCTTGAGACCACCAACTCAATGGGGAGCAGCAGGAAGCAGTAGATTGGACAGAGGACAAGGCAGTCGAATACATGGCACAAGACGAAGACTCAGGCGTTAATGTAGACGAAGAAGTGGAAGGACGAAGACTCAGGCGTGAGGAAGATGAAGACGTGGAAGGACGAAGACTCGGGCATTGAGGAAGACAAAGACATGGAAGGACGAAGACTCAGGCGTTGAGGAAGACAAAGACTTGGAAGGACAAAGACTCAGGCGTTGAGGAAGACAAAGACTTGGAAGGACGAAGATCAGACTGGACGAAGAACAGGTTCAGATTCAGACGAGAAGAGACAAGCTAAAACCAGGATAAAACTCAGGATGGAGAAGACTCCGGATAGAGCGCTAACACCCACAGCTGGGGAGGAGGCTGCAGTGGCCAGAAGACCCTCAGGCTATCCACTGGAGCACTGCCCGCAGGGGGCTAGGCATAGCTGGAGTCCAGAGCATTGGAAGACTATATACAAGATGGCCTCCAGGCAGAAATCCAGGACATCAGAGAGAACTCCTCGAACACTCAACGAAGGGCAACCGGGATGGACAAAACAGACATCCCGAAGACTCCAGACCTAGGAGGTAACAGACAGGAACATGGAGATCCTTGGCTCTGACGATGTAGAAGACCCACCAGCACCCTACACACCCCAGCGGGGGTGGTCATGGACCACTGGGCCGCAGCATGCCCTACCAACCCAGCCGGGCTGGTCACAGACCACGCTGGGAGGGATCTGACAAAGCCTTGGACATCTGGACAAGACGGACATCAGACGAAGACTAGGCCAAGGAACATCAGGAGTGGAACGGGACATCAGGATTGGAACGGAACATCAAAACTGAACAGAACATTAGGACTGGAACAGAACATTAGCAGAGACCAGGAACAACGATGACGAAGGATCCAACGAAGATACAGGAATGCCATGCAGGAGCAAGCGACAAGGAATCCTGGAGAAGAACTGGCTCCATGAAGCTACTCCTTGCAAGGCAAGGCATGAATGAAGGTTGAGCCCTTAAGTAGGGCCGAATCAGGAACACCCATGTGATGTCATCCGGGTAGAGCCAGAGGGACCACTCCCTACTGGCCCTTTAAGGAAGGCAGGAGAGAAGACTGCAGGACCACGGACAGCGGCCCTGCTGAAGCAGCGAGAGGAGGAGCCAGAGCAGGCCTCGACCAGGCCCGATGTGGGAGGCGGCTTCCTGCTGCACAATGGAGGTGGAGAAAAGGTGGCGTCCTGCCGCTGAGGAGCAGGCCTCCAGGCCTGCAACAGACCGGCATCTACGGCGGCTCTCTGGGCAATGGCAGCTCCAGAGCTGCGCCGGCATGACAGAGGCCTCCAGACCTCATGGGAAGGCCCCAGCATGGTTCCTGCCACGCACCACGGCAGCAGCGGCGGCCCCTGGCCGCATTGGGAACCCCAGCACAACTCCAGCTGTGCCGGCAAGACGGCAGCCCTCGGCTGGGAAGGAAGCAGCAACCAGCGGCTCCTGCCGTGCTGGAGGTCCGGGCACCAGAGTGGCCTCTGGGCCACGAGGGAAGGTAAGAGGCCTTCCGTGGCTCCGGCCACGGGAGGAATCACAACAGACTGGCCTAGATTATTGTAATTTCCTTTATCAGGGTCTTCCTGTTAAAATATGTCTGGAAAGATTCTACCTAACCCCTATTTTAAATTTAAAATCCACTATATGGTGAATAAATGTCTGATCAAGATTGTGCCAATATATCTTCCAAATTCATTGATACCCTCTGCTCCTTTGAGAGCCCTGTGTTTGTCCCTGCAAAACCTCTTCACAAGTAAATTTGCAAGGAACCAGGAAAACCGTGTTTAGTTATACTGCCCCTTCTTTTCGAAATTCATTGTGTAACCCCCTTTTTGGTGGGCATCCTGAATTCAGGGGTTTATGGTGTCCCAGGGCCACAAACTATCCCTCTTTCTCTCGCATTCTCTGTCTACAGGCCCTGGGTGCTGGGGTCCTTTCTGGTGAGGGGGTTGAAGGAATAATCCTCCAAGAGCCTAGGCTCATGGGGGCAGAGGGAATCGGTTTCTCTTTTTCTCTCAGATGTACTCACAATTGGGATATTCATGCTTTGGGGTCACCTCTTATTCTGAAAAAGACACTGGGCATGCTTTTAGGCTGTTCCAAACAAAACTTTACTGCAATCAAAAATATCCTGATCAACCACAAGTCTCCAATTGATCTCACAATTCCAAATGTACTTCTTGTCTCAGTCTTGCTCCTCTGAATGGTTGCCCTTCAGGTGACAGGCACCAGGAAAAGAATAATCCAACCCTCCCAGTAATAGAATGTGGGCTTTTACTGGGTTCTAGGACCTCCTGTCTCTTCTCTTTCTCAGGTGTTACATGAAACTGTGTGATAAAAGTCTCATCAAAGCAGAAAAAACAAAAATCTTTTCTCCTTCTCACGAGCAGGAATAGGGGCAAAACTTCCTCTCAACAAAACAGGAAGAAAACCTTCACAGACCTACCTTTCACTTCTCTGATGGTAAGGCACTGCTGTTCCTCCTTGCAGTGCAGGCATTGAATCACAGCTTTTGCCTGACCTCCTCCAGGCAGAGGGGAAAATCCTTCCAGAGGCAGGACCAGGCTCCACACAAAAATAAAGAATCTTCCAAAAAACCCCAGACTCTCCACAAGCCTTCTTCCTCCTGAAGCATCCCCTGCCAGACTGGTTGAGTATCGGGCTAGGAATCAGCCTCTCCTTATCTCCTGCCAGACTGGTTGAGTATCGGGCTAGGAATCAGCCTCTCCTTATCTCCTGCCAGACTGGTTGAGTATCAGGCTAGGAATCAGCCTCTCCTTATCTCCTTGTATCAGGCTGTGGTACCTGAAAATGGGAGCACCACCTGGCACCTAAACTCTTCTCCTTCCACAAACTATAACCTAACAAAACAAAAATGCCAGTCCTATCCCTCTTGCTGCCTGAATTTATGCAGGCTGGCAGACCAATCCAGGCAGCCTCAGAGGAGGGGCCCATAAGGGATTGTCTGCCAATTACTGCTACCTTAAGATTTTAACCCATGGCCTGAGCTAGGGACCAAACAGGGCCCTAGGGGTCTTTATACTTGCCTGAGAAGTGGCGCTTGCATACTTTTAATTGAGTTTTAGAAAGCAGATAAAGACATGGATGTTTAGTTGAGCTTTCTAATTCTAACTTTTACTGTTTGTTTTATTATGCAGAATTTTATTATAGGATTTTAAAAAATTATATATTCTATTATTATTATTTTTAATTATATGTCTTTTGTATACATAAAATAACATTATTATTTTGTATCTGCTTTGGTAGGATGACTTCGAAGTGATAAGCCAGAGGAAATAAATAAATAATAATAAATAGACTCAATCACAATAATGTTAGTCCAGTCTCTTTATGTTCCTCTCTCAGTAAGGCCAAGTAATATTCACCACAACTCTGCCTTTTGCATAATAAAACCAACACTATAGACTGGTTCATTCTTTAGGTCCTTTCCTGCTGCAGGTCCCTCAGCTGCTCTGGCTTTAAAGTGAGAGGAGCTCATAAACACACAATGCAGACTATGGCTTATGTCTGGTCCTTTCTCTCCTTTCCTTCCAAAGTAAAAGACTGGTGCTGTGGACCCTCCCATGCTGCAGTAGTGGCTTACTCTAGATACGGAGAGGTCATATTCAGTTACTGTCTGGATAGCAAAGCCGGCTAACTTTGGAGGTATATTCAATAGTTCAGCCACACATTAGTGAATATAGCCAGCTAACTTTAAGACAGCTCTTTGGCACAACTAGCCTTAGCTGGCTAAGCTATCTGGCTGACTGGGAATATTGGAGTTAGCCGGATTACTTAGCTGACCAACTCAGCCCCTTCCAGTTATGCCCCCAGAATGCCCCTAACTTATCCAACTAACTTATTATCCGGGTAGAATTTAGCCAGCTAAGTGACCAAATGTTCATTTAGCTGGATACCTTCTGAGTTATCCAGCTAAATGGATCTCATTCTTTCACATACAATGAAATTCTTCAAAGAAATACAATGCCCCTCCCCCACACTGCAGTACTTTTTCTCTTTTCCCTCCCTTTCTCTCTCTCTTGCATGTACAATTGCATCTACACAGTTCTTAGGACTTTTCTCTGGCCCTCATCTCTATCCATTCTGTGCCTGGCAGGGGTTTTCCCTCTCCTCACAGCCCTTCCGCTTTCTGACTTTCTCCTGTTGTGGTTGTTCTAGCCAAGAAATAAATGTTCTTCTTTCTCTAATGGCCTCACTTGTGCCGTAAGGCTGGAAATTCTGCCTGCTCAACTCTCAGAGACTATTATCCCAAAGCCCCATTTGTTTTCACATTCCCTATGCCCTCTGGGAGCTGTAGTTTCATTTATTCTGTGGTTTATCTTAGCTCTGGAGGTTAATATTTAACTTCCCTTATATTTTAAATTCAAGCCTTGAATTATCTTCTCTCTCTTTTACACCTGAGGGGGGTGCCCACTCCATCACAATTAAACAAAGATATAAATATTTAAATAAAAAGATATATAGTCTCTTAACCCTTGGGGATTAGCAGCAACATGTGTGACCGCAGACCCTCTGATAGCAATAGTAAGCAATAATAAAACATGCAAAGATGTGCAAAGAGATGACCCCTTCCACCTCTAGGATATGGTGATGGGACTGGGGATTCAAGGTTTAAAATTAGAAACAATAATTAGGTCTAACTGTAATCCACAGGTTTAGGTCTGATGCAGATGAGTAACTATGTCACTGGCGTATTGTCTGATGACTTCACTGATTCATACAAGAGCCAGATTCAGACCCCTGCCCCTGTGGATGTATGAGAATGGTTACTCCTGCTTCTAACAATGCCTCTTAGTTATAGTCTTCCTTCTGGTCTGTGGGAGCTTCATCCTCTGCAGGTAGGCTGCAGCAAAGAGCACCCTGGTCATCCATTGCAGGGGTTCTCATCAACAAGGACTCAGCAGTGAAGTGTTAGCGACAGTCCTTGTGAGTTACTGCTGGTCTCTTCCCACGCCATTTACTGTCTCTCGCTGCCGGGCTTAGCTGGGATACTCACTGTGGGATCCCTGCAGGGGACAGCAAGCATAACTGAGCAGCATTACAGCCATTTACATTTAAACGTATATACCGTCCTTTCCCCAAAAAAGAGCGGTTTATATCGTATCGTACAAATACCAGGATGTTTTCATAAAAAGCAATACAATACATCAAATACAATGCACAAAACAGTAATGCAGCCCCACTCCCTCTCTACTGTCACTAGAGAGCGCAGCAAGCTGCATCTCATAATTAAAAAAGCAAACAAACAAACACTCCCTCTCAATCATAGATGCCTCAAAGCTCTCTCGTGGCCCCTTTGGGATGACCAGCCTGCGATGTGCTGCCGGCTTTTCATCTCCCCAGCAGTAACATCATATATGTAGAGGCATTGAGATCTCCACCAAATGGCCCTAGTCCCCAGCCCTTAATTCTAGTCCATCGGCACTACAGGCTATGCCATTCAACTCTGCTCCTCCCCAAGAGGCCGGCAGGAATAAGCAGGCTGTTAGGTACAAGGGGGATTACACCATGTGATGAGGAAGTAGTGTAGTTTTGATTTCAAGAAGTAAGGATGTGTTTCAGTGTGCTCACCAGAGTTAGGCCCTAAGCTTAGCAAAAGAAGGGAGAGACACTGCCCTGCCAATTCTTGGTGATAGGCTGGAGCAGCGGCGGATTCACGATGTCGGACCGGCCCGGGTATTCGCCGCCCAGGCCGGCCCAGGAAACGTCACGTGGTCTGCCGAGCGCGGCTCTGTCACGGCCGCGCACGGCAGACCACGTGACTGGAGCAATCGGCCCACCAGGGGATGCCCGATCCCCCGATAGGCCAATCCGCCCCTGGGCTCGAGGGAAAGACAGGGAAACAGAGCGATTTTTTGTAATTTTTCCTAGATTGAAAGCGAAGATTTTGGCTGGTTTGACCTGCATCTTCTGGGAGGCTATAACCCCCTCTCGATAGGTACAAGGAGGACCTGTACACCCCTTTGACCCATCAAGAAGAGGATGCAATGCCCCGCCAGTGAAACCCCTTTTGGTTTCTTTTATTTTGTGGGAAGGAAGGTGTTTTGCTTCCCCCTTCCTTGCCAGTGAAAGAGCTATTTTTCAAAGAGGAAAGGAGTTTGGAGAAGAAGACCATCAGGAGATCCACCCTGGGACACAGGACCCAGTCAGGTACTGTTGGTAAAAGGGCCTGCACCTGGTTAGGTGGAGGTATCCTCAACCCCACAGAAAGAATCCTCCCCCGTTAGCCCTTCATTTATGGCCCTTTGGAATCATCACTATTCCCCTAAAAAGCGTTACATATATAAAAATGCAGGGAAGCAAAACATAGAAGGCCCATCAAAGATTTATAAACATTATCCCCTCCCCCCCCACACACTCTGTCCTTCAAGACATTTCCCTACTCCCTTACCATGAGAAAAATCAAACCAAAGAAAGACACAATTAAACAACATATTTTAATAGAGCTAGATAATAGGTCAGTAAAGGACACCCAAAACCCAGAGGATCTCTCCAGACGTTGTTGCTGGAAGGAACCCGATGAATGGTGGGGCCTGGGAGGTCCATGATGCTCAAAGATGATGGTATGAGTTGTTGTTTTTTTTTTTTTTAAGAAGGTCAGAGAGGCAGCATGAAGTTGCCTGTAGCAGCTGTTCTGGGTTGTTAAAAATGAAAGCGTCTGTTGGTCACATTGTCAATGGTGCTGCATAGGTTTGAGGAACTCTCCATGGCAGGAGGGAGAGAGGACATGTGGTCAGGAGTCGGAGTGAGCGGTGGCTCCGGGATTCCTGACATCAGCTAGTGCCACAGAGGTGAAGCCATCGAGTGGGAGGCTGGACAAGGCAGCAGCAGCTTTGGGAAATCTGTTGCTGCAGGTTTGAGGCATTGGAGGCCTTAGACAAGCCCCCGGCACTATGAGGAGGCACAGGCTGGCTCTTGCTGACATCATTAGTGAAGTCAGCAGATGCCTGCGGCTCAGCCCAGAGACTATTTTAAAGTTAAAAAACAAAGAAATTAGCAAAAATAAAATTATAAAAATGCAGCAACTTGGATGGCAGGCCTGAGGAGAGGTTCCCTGTCAATTTATAAGTCCTAGGAAATACCTCAGCTAACCAGCACCATTGGAGTTAAAAACACCCTGAATTTAATAAAATTGCTTAATTTGTTGGTGGTGTTCATGTTAAGGAGGCAGATAACCTGACCCAACAAGGGTTTGGGATTAAATTTGATTTTGAAAGAAATTATTTGACCTGTTTTTCCAGAGGGGGGTTTCTGTGGTATAAAAGTGTTCAAAACACCTCAGGAAATTTTTATTAATGGTGATGTTAATCTGAGGGGGGCATGGAAATTCCTGTTGCATCATTAATTTGGCTAAAATATTATAATTTTTGAATTATTAGTATAGATGGTTCTGAGGATGTTGTCTATGACTGATTTTTACCTGTGTTTGTGTGGGAACACCTGGTGATGAAGGTGACTGGGAATTGAAATAGTTTTGGATCAGTTCTAGCTGTTGATTTGGGGAAGTTGGGTGATTTTTGTGTTTTATTTAAATGGAGTTCTCATTCTTAATTCAAATGGCTGGTGCTAGGTTAGGGAAAACAAGTTCCGACAGTCAGAAGATTGAGAAAATTGAAGGTTCTGCAGCTGTCACCTAGAAGATTCCATAGAAACAGGATACTTACCTGAAGCTTACGTTTTAGCGGGCTGGGGGAATTATACATTATATGGTCAAAGCACAGTAATTTTTTGCCAATTAACTTTATCAAGGAAGTGTTACATAAGGCGGCCTCGAAAGGCCTTGCATTCTGTTACATAACCGGGTGTTTTTAGTGTGCCCTTGGGCCTCAGCCCGACCCCAGACAGATCCAGGACTGGACCGAGGGTTGACGGTGTGTTCCACCATGGCTGACGGTCTGATCCTCTGCCAGGCCGGCAAGCTCCCATGGCCAACAACAGATGATGTTGGAATGTGAATGGTCCTCCGACAATTCCGAGCCCTTTCGGACCTGCTGCATGGAACAGCATGGAGCAGCAGGCCTGGCCTGAGGTCGAGGGCAGACGGGTGTGGACACGTAGACATGACAGCAGGATCGATGCAACGGCATCGCGGACGAAGACATGACAGCAGGATCGATGCAACGGCATCGCGGATGAAGACTTGACACCAAAGCTGATGCGAAGACATCACGGACCAGTGGTCGATGCGACGGCATCCTGGACCAGTGGTCGATGTGACGACACCAGGAACAAGACATGATACCAAGAGTGATGCAACGGCATCCAGGACGAGACTGAGGAACTGAAGTCCATTCGAGATGAGAAGCTGGGCGGAAGGACATTGGCACTGTCTCTCAAGGCGCCCTACTCAGCCTACCTGCGGGACTGAGTCGCGGACCACCCTGTCCCACTGAGCGCCCTACACAGCCTGAGGAGGCTGGTCATGGACCACGCTGGGAGCGGGTACAAGCGCAGGGAAGGATCCAGTCGAAGCAGAACTCCAACGACGGAGCTGATGTCGTCCGAAGCTCCACCAACTGGCTGGCAGGACATGACGGCTCAGGAGCACAGGACACCAGTCCACCTGTAGGCTAGTCCACGCTCGGGCACACATCATCCGAGGGACCTCTGGCCTAACAGGTACAGAAGGCTCAAGAGAGCTGAAGACGAAGACGCAGGAGCAGAACATCAAGGAACCTGGAACATCAGGAAACGGAGGATCAAAGCGAGACACCAGGACACCTGGACGGGGACCTCAGGCAACTGAAGAAGTAACTTAACATGGCATGACGTAACAACAAGAACTCCATGGAGAAGACGAAGAAGACCTGATGGAGCTCTGGCAGACAGGAGCCTCCAGAGTGAAGCAACTCTGATGCAAGGCGAAGACAGAATGATGGAGCAGCCCTTTTATAGGGCTGGTGCAGGAAGTCCACTCCCTAGGTGGGGCCAGCACACTTCCTGTGCCTGGCCCTTTAAAATCCAGAAGAGAGGCGTGCGCCGGCGCCTAAGGAGCAGGAAGCAGGGCTGTGCAGGACCGTGGACAGCGCCCACACAGCATACAGCGTCAGAAGCGCAGGGCTGGCCTGAAGAGCAGGCCCAATGACGGCAGCGGCTCCAGCTGCTGCAGGACGCCCCGAGGATATCGAAAGCCATCGCAGCCTTACAGAGGCTCAAAGATGCCTTCAGCTCTGGCCCATGTCTCCATCACCCGGATCCCAAACGTCTGTTTATAGTCAAAGTAGACGCCTCAGCTATCGGAGCCAGGGCCGTCTTAAGCCAATACTCATCTACGGGCAAATCAACTCCTTGTTCCTTCTATTTGCACAAGTTCACCCCCACAGAACAAAACTACACAGTTGGCGATCGTGATCTACTGGCAATGAAGTTAGCCCTTCAAGAATGGCGCCCCCTGGTTGGAAGGGGCGCAGTACAAATTCACTATATTCACGGATCACAAGAATTTAAAAGCACCTCAAGGAAGCCCAGCTTCTAAATCCCTGGCAGGCCCGCTGGGTCTTGTTTTTTGAGAGATTCGACTTTAAATCTCTGTTTCCGTCCTGTTCAAAAAAATCAGTGAGTTGACGTGCTGTCCCGATCCTTTGAACCCAAAGACCTTCCAGAAGTTCCTAGTTATATCATCGATGCTGCCTGTATATCCCTAGCAGCAACCATCACGGTTCCAGTCGGGAAGACTGTTGTTCTTCGTCTGACTCCGAGAACGGGTCTTAAAGTGGGCCATGACTCAAAAACTAGCAGGCCATCCTGGCCGTGCCAAGACACTAGAGATGCTAAGCCGACATATTTAGTGGCCCACCATGGTACAAGACTCGTGGAGTTATGTGGACTCATGTCCCACCTGCGCATAACAAAAGCCACCCACAGGAAAGTCCTGGGGTTTGCTACAGCCACTCCCAGCGCCTACGGAACCCTGGTCCAGTATTTCAACAGATTTCATCACGGATATTCCTCCATCACAAGGCAACATGGTGATTTGGGCCGTAATCGACCGCTTCATGAAGATGGGGCACTTCATCCCATTATCGGGTCTTCCATCAGCCCCGGAACTCGCAAAACTTTTCTTGAGAAACAACTTTCGACTTCATGGGCTCCCCAAGGAAATTGTCTCCGATCGGGGACCACAGTTTACCGCCAAGTAATGGTGCTCCCTATGTCAGAAATTCAGTATTTCCTTGAGCTACAATTCGGCCTATCACTCCTTAGGCCAATGGGCAGGCCAAGAGAACGAACTGGACCTGAAAGCATTCCTACGCTTCATACGTCAATGACCAACAGAATGATTGATCAGACCTCCTCCCTTGGGCCGAGCTGTTCACATAATACTCATCTTGCAGCAGCTACCAATGTATCTCCCTTTTCAGTGGTCTTTGGAAGGCAGCCCCATCTGCTCCTTCCTGTTCCTGTTTCAGTTTCCATCTCCTGCAGCACAATCGATGGCTCAAACCATCCGCCAAGTATGGACCCAAGTAAGAGAATATCTCTCGCAGGGCCGCTGAGTGCGCTAAATGTACCTCAGATCTCCATCGACAACCTGCTCCACTCTTCCGACCTGGACAGAAAGTTTGGCTGAGTGCCCGCCAAATTTGTCTCCGACATCAATTCATCGGCTTGGCCCCGAAGTATATCCGTCCATTCCAATCCTCAGAAGAGTGGAGGCTGTTTCCTATCAGTTCCAGCTTCCCCACGTTCCACGTGTCTTTGCTGAAGCCTCTTATATCATGGACCTCTTGCAAAGACCCTCTAGCTCTGCGCGTCTCAGGAGAACCCGATATTTCTCTGCAGGTAAGAGAGGTTCTAGATGTCCGACGACGTCGAGGCAAATGGGAGTATCTCCTCACTTGGGAGGGCTATGGGGCCGAGGAGAATCCGTGGGAAACCCTCTCAGAATATCCCTGACAAGGATCTCCTGAAGACCTTCCATAGACAGAATCCTGAGAAACCCCAGCCGCATAGGGGGAGGCCTAGAAGGTGGGGGGGTACTGTTACACACCCCACCCGCGGTCGTCCCGCTCACAGGACCGCTCACCTTCGGGGTCACACAGTGGGTCTCATTCCTGTCTCCCTTGCGGCCCTTGCAAGTCTAGCTAGGCCCCGGCATCCCGTGGCGGCGGTTTGCCGGGCCTTCAGTCCGCGCGCCGAGCCTCACAACCAGGCCTCGACATCTCAGCAGCTAGCCATGCCCCTACGTGCATGCGTGTGGACCAGCCACCCTGATGTAGGTTCCAGGGCAGGGCCTAGTTCTGCAGCGCACCCTGATTGAACTCATGTTATAAGGAAGTTCCTGGGCTCATTTCCTTGCCTTGGCAATCGGGTCAATTTGTTCCTGAGATTGCCCTTGCCCGTGTTCCTGCTTGCTTGTTCCTAGTCTCATTCCAGGATCCTTCTGTTCCAGTTCCAATCCTGCTTTTACCTGCTTCCTAGCCCTGCTTGTTCCTGTGTTCATTGTTAGTCTCCCTGGTCTTACCTTGGACTGAATTTCTGGTAAAGACCTCAGCTTGTTCCTGACCTGCCCTGCCTGCCTGCTGCCTGCCAAAGACCTCAGCTTGTTTCTGACCTGCTTGCCTGCCTGCCGCCTGCCAAAGACCTCAGTTTGCTTCCTGACCTGCTTGCCTGCCGCCTGCCAAAGACCTCAGTCTGCTCTTTGACCTTGGCCTAACCTCTGGATCTTGACCCTTGCTTCGTTGACCACTCCTCGGACTGATTATTGGACTTTGACCCTGTTCGCCTGGCCTTGCTTGATTCTGGCTCTGTCTCAAGCCTTGACCTCACCAATTCTATTCTGGTTCACTCTCTTCCAACATGTTTCCAGTTTCGAACGCCGATAGCGCTCTCCCAGTGTCTATGGGCACGCCGGACTCTGACTCTCCCAGGAGACCCTGCAAGGCCCATCTAAGTCCCAGCGGCCCGGGTCCCTACGGGCTCCTCTCGGGGAACCTCGGGTTTCCAGTGGTGAAGACCTACACTGCCATCTTTCTCCTTCCGTGCTCCGCCCCTGTGGCCAGTCCCTGTACTGCCACAGGACAGGGGTCCACCCCCGAGCGCAACAACACTGAGCTTATACTTAGCTGAAAAAGATAGCATGGGGAAAGGAAGTCAGTATTTCCTTTTGCATTGATAAATTCAGGATAGTAGATGTACCTAAGATTAGCTAGGACTTGGTGGTCAAGAGTACAAAGGTCTATAGTTTGTGCTTTCAAACAACGAACCCAAGCATTGGCCTGAATCAGCTAAAGCTCCTCATCATATTTGGCATTCCTGATTCCATACCTACTAACTACAAATGCTAGCCTTGCCCTCAAGATGTTGCTGCAGAGGAATATAAGTCAAGTGTATGCACACCAACTGACAAAGACAGTTAAAAGTAAAACCTAGAGAAAAGAAGGATTAAGAACTAAGAAGAAAGAACACATAGAGAATAGGAACATACCGAATATATGCTATAGAATTATAAAGACAAATAGGAATACTTTCCTGAGTTGCAGTCCACTGTCTTTGGAGAAAGTTTTCTTTAAGTTCCTATAAGATAAAGGACACAAAGCCTAAGAGAAAGAAATGGGATAGAAAGTAAAGAAGGTCTCATGATTGGAGAGCATCAACCTGGTGCAGCAGGAAGGACCCTGTAGCAAAGTCCTGCTCTCCAGGTGATGCATTGTCTTTTTGCACCAAGGATATTTCCCAAGGCTTACTGCCCAGGAGGGAAGGGTTAGATAGGCCATCATAGTTTGTGATTCGATTATTAGGAATGTAGACAGCTGGGTGGCTGGTGGGGCATGAGGATCGCCTGGTAACATGCCTACCTGGGTGGAAGATGGCGGACCTGACGCGTCACCTAGATAGGATTTTAGACAGTGCTGGGGAGGAGCCGGCTATCGTGGTACATGTGGGCAACCAACGACATAGGAAAATGTGGGAGGGAAGGTTCTGGAAGCCAAAGTTAGGCTCTTAGGTAGAAAGCTAAATCCAGAACCTCCAGGGTAGCATTCTCTGAAATGCTCCCTGTTTCACGCGCAGAGGCAGGCAGAGCTCCGGAGTCTCAATGCATGGATGAGAAGATGGTGCAAGGAAGAGGGATTCAGTTTTGTTAGGAACTGGGGAACCTTTTGGGGAAGGGGGAGTCTCTTCCGAAGGGATGGGCTCCACCTTAACCAGGGTGGAACCAGATTGCTGGTGCTAACCTTTAAAAGGAGATAGAGCAGTTTTTAAACTAGATCAAAGGGGAATCTGACAGTCGCTCAGCAGCGCATGGTTCGGAGAGAGGTATCTTCAAAGGATACTAATGATGCATTAGAATTAGGGCATCCCGACAGTGAGGTTTCCAATAATAAGAAAAGTAGTCCAAGTGCCTGTAACTAAAAACTCACCTGAGCTAAAACATTCTAACTTATCCCTATCAATTAAAAAGCAGAATGAAAATACAAACAAAAAATAAATTTTGAAATGTTTGAATGCTAATGCCAGAAGTCTAAGAAGTAAGATGGGAGAATTAGAATGTCTAGCAGTGAATGATGACATAGACTTAATTGGCATCTCAGAGACATGGTGGAAGGAGGACAACCAATGGGACAGTGATATACCGGGGTACAAATTATATCGCAATGACAGAGGAGCACCCGGGAGGCGGTGTGGCACTTTATGTCTGGGATGACATAGAGTTCAACAGGATAAAACCCTGCATGAGTCTAAATGCAGAATTGAATCTTTATGGGTAGAAATCCCTTGTGTGTCCGGGAAGACTATAGTGATAAGAGTATACTACCGTTCACCTGGTCAAGATAGTGAGACTGACAGTGAAATGCTAGAGAAATTAGGGAAGCTAACTAAATTGGTAGTGAGGTAATAATGGGAGACTTCAATTATCCCAATATTGACTGGGTAAATGTATCATCGGTACATGCTAGAGATATAAAGTTCCTGGATGGAATAAATGACATTTTTATGGAGCAATTGTTTCAGGAACCAAAAAGAGACGGAGCAGTTTTAGATCTAATTCTCAGGGAGCACAGGATTTGGTGAGAGAGGTAACTGTGGTGGGGCCGCTTGGCAATAGTGATGATAATATGATCAAATTTGAATTAATCACTGGAAGAGGGACAGTAAGCCAACTGATGGCTCTCATGCTAAACTTTCAAGAGGGAAATTTTGATAAAATGAGAAAAATTGTTAGAAGAAAACTGAAAGGAACAGTTACAAAGGTAAAAAGTGTGCAAGAGGCGTGGTCATCATTAACAAATATCATCCTAGAAGCACAGTCCAGATGTATTCCACACATTAAGAAAGGTGGAAAGAAGGCTAAACGATTACCGGCATGGTTAAAAGGGGAGATGAAAGAATCTATTTTAGCCAAAAGATCTTCAGTCTAAGATTGGAAGAAGGATCCAACAGAAGAAAATAGGATAATGCATAAGCGTTGGCAAGTTAAATGTAAGACATTGGTAAGACAGGCTAAGAGAGAATTTGAAAAGAAGTTGGCTGTAGAGGCAAAAACTCACAGTAAAAACTTTTTAAAATATATCCAAAGCAGAAAGCCTGTGAGGGAGTCAGTTGGACTGTTAGATGATCGAGGGGTTAAAGGGGCACTTAGAGAAGATAAGGCCATCGCGGAAAGATTAAATGTTTTCATTGCTTCGGTGTTTACTGAAGAGGATGTTGGGGAGGTACCCATACTGGAGAAGATTTTCATGGGTAATGATTCAGATGGACTGAACCAAATCACGGTGAACCTAGAAGATGTGGTAGGCCTGATTGACAAACTGAAGAGTAGTAAATCACCTGGACCATATGGTATACACCCCAGAGTTCTGAAGGAACTAAAAAATGAAATTTCAGATCTATTCGTAAAAATTTGTAACCTATCATTAAAATCATCCATTGTACCTGAAGATTGGAGGATAGCTAATGTAACCCCAATATTTAAAAAGGGCTCCAGGAGCGATCTGGGAAACTACAGACCGGTTCGCCTGACTTCAGTGCCAGGAAAAATATTGGAAAGTGTTCTAAACATCAAATCATAGAACATATAGAAAGACATGGTTTAAAGGAATAAAGTCAGCATAGCTTTACCCAAGTCAATTCTTGCCTCACAAATCTGCTTCACTTTTTTGAAGGAGTTAATAAACATGTGGATAAAGGTGAACCAGTAGATGTAGTGTACTTGGATTTTCAGAAGGCGTTTGACAAAGTTCCTCATGGGAGGCTTCTCGGAAAAGTAAAAAGTCATGGGATAGGTGGCAATGTCTTTTCGTGGATTACAAACTGGCTAAAAGACAGGAAACAGAGAGTAGGATTAAATGGACAATTTTCTCAGTGGAAGGGAGTGGGTAGTGGAGTGCCTCAGGGATCTGTATTGGGACCCTTACTTTTCAATATATTATAAATGATCTGGAAAGAAATATGACGAGTGAGGTGATCAAATTTACAGATGATACAAAATTGTTCAGAGTAGTTAAATCACAAGCAGATTGTGATAAATTGCAGGAAGACCTTGTGAGACTGGAAATTTGGGCATCGATGTGGCAGATGAAATTTAATGTGGATAAGTGCAAGGTGATCATAGGGAAAAATAACCCATGCTATAGTTACACAATGTTAGGTTCCATATTAGGTGTTACCTCTCAAGAAAGAGATCTAGGCGTCATAGTGGGTAACACATTGAAATTGTCGGTTCAGTGTGCTGCGGCAGTCAAAAAAGCAAACAGAATGTTGGGAATTATTAGAAAGGGAATGGTGAATAAAACGGAAAATGTCATAATGCCTCTGTATCGCTCCATGGTGAGACCGCACCTTGAATACTGTGTACAATTCTGGTCGCCGCATCTCAAAAAAGATATAATTGTGATGGAGAAGGTACAGAGAAGAGTGACCAAAATGATAAGGGGAATGGAACAGCTCCCCTATGAGGAAAGACTAAAGAAGTTAGGACTTTTCAGCTTGGAGAAGAGACGGCTGAGGGGGGATATGATAGAGGTGTTTAAAATCATGAGAGGTCTAGAACGGGTAGATGTGAATCGGTTATTTACTCTTTCAGATAATAGAAAGACTAGGGGGTAATCCATGAAGTTAGCATGTCGCACATTTAAAACTAATCGGAGAAAGGTCTTTTTCACTCAACACACAATTAAATTCTGGAATTTGTTGCTAGAGGATGTGGTTAGTTATAGCTGTGTTTAAAAAAAGGATTGGATAAGTTCTTGGTGGAGACGTCCATTACCTGCTATTAATTAAGTTGACTTAGAAAATAGCCACTGCTATTACTAGCAACCGTAACATGGAATAGGCTTAGTTTTTGGGTACTTGCCAGGTTCTTATGGCCTGGATTGGCCACTGTTGGAAACAGGATGCTGGGCTTGATGGACCCTTGGTCTCACCCAGCATGGCATGTTTTATGTTTTTATCTGAAAACACTTTGGTAACTCCTCTTGAGAACTGGTTATAATAAAACAGTTTCTGTTAAAGACATGTAAAGATAATATTGGCATAGGGTATTATTGAAGGTTCTTGAATGACTTCCTGCATTGCTATTGAATTGAACTCTAAAATATTTATATTGTTAACCAAATTGAAATTACAATCATTTGGAGTTGAAACATCATTCAGCTTGTCAGTTAAGTTCTCCTTAATAAAATCATACACTTTTGCAAAGTGTCTCATTTCTTTATTTCCTTTTTAAATTTATTTAATTTATTGTGAATTTACCTGACTATAAACATCTGGTGAACTGCCTTAAGAATTTGTTTCTTAAGTGGCAATTCTTTAACCATGTGACACCACAGTTTTATCTACCTAGGTGAGCTTGAGTTCGTGGCTCGCTTTTGAAGGCTAGAGTTATTGATCACAAGGTTCTCTTTATTCTTCTCCCTACTATCCTAGCTTTAGAAAAGTAATAAGAAATACTGTCTCCCTTTCACCATAATTCTTCATGCCACTACTATGTTCCCTAAAAGTGGTGTCTTTGTCGGCTTGTTGAACTAGTAAAACTAGCTAATGAAACAAAAGAACAAGTAAATTAACCTTATCACTAATTATAGGACAGTGTTGTAACAGAGTAGTCCTCTAGCTACTCCTTCTGTCTTTTCAGGCTTGTCACGGGATGAGATGTGAACTTGTTGGACCACTATTGGATTGGCGTTGTTTGATCTGTGAGCAGATCTGGCTCCAACAGGTGGCAGCTGACACAAGATGGCAGTGTACAGAACTAAGGAAGGCGAAGTAATCAGTCAGGCAAGTGTCAGGGCAGGCAGAGCCCATTCATAGAGAGGAAATACTAGGCCAAGTTTGAGGCAGACAGTAAGCAAAGTGAGGTCAGAACAGTCTGAGTTAAAGCAAAGCAGGAGTATGAAAACATGAGTATTCTGATACAGGAATAACAGGAACTGTTGCTCAGGCAATTGTTGAAGTGAACTGGGCTTCCTTAAATATTTTAAATAGTGCTTATGTCATCAAGGTGCCCCAGGATCTCCTGTTGTCAGGCCCTATAAAGCTCAGTATTTCCTAGGTGTTCTCCTCGTCAGCTACAGGATGCAGGGAAGAGCCAGGATGCCAGGACCCATGCAGGAAGGCCACAGGGGAGTGCAAGACACTACACCAGAGCTGGGACAGAGAAGTACTGAGGTCTGGCTGCAATGTAGGCTGTTGGACTCGGAGATACATTTTAGTAAGCTTTTACACCAGTTAATCTTTCTGCTGAATTTTCCTAAAATTTAATTCTATATTTCAAAGGTTTATTATTCAGGTGACAGGTTGATTACAACTCTTGGACACTATGAGAGCACACACAATCTTCAGTTAGAAATGCAATCTTAACTGAATTTCCAGTAAGAACAAATACTGGTTACAATAATGCTTCTGACAATTCTCCTTTTCTGAGACTGTTTACTATTTACTTTAATATTCAGGGCTCCTTTTAAATTTCATAAACTAAAGCATGAAAACCCCTAGAGCAAAGCTAGTACTTTTATTTGCTAAGAAGCCAATGAGTTTCAGGAATAAAAGTGTAAAGCTTAGTGTAATTCAGTAAAAGGATACTCCAAGTTATTTTAAGGAAAAAAACATTCAAATAACCTATTTTTTCCACTTCACCATTTATTTCCTATTCACTATTTTGTCTATTCACCATTTATTTCCAAAAGGAATTAATTCTTCAGTTGAGTTTTTCTCTTTAACAGGCCGATACAGTAAAGCGCAGGCTGGCTTGCGTGCTTTTTTACGTGACTTGGACGCGCGTTTTAGATGCATAAGACGAACGCGCGATTCAGTATACACTCTACCGTGTCCTTAGCGTGTGCTGAAAACGACGCATAACATTGATGCCTACTGCATGTAGATGCTATGTTAATGGTGTTAAATGATGTATAATGAGCTGATTAGCTATTCCCTCAATACAGTAACACGTGTCCAAAATAGCGCGTCTTTAACCTGCACATTTTCCGCGTCTTTCCCTTAATATTTACCGCCTACCCTGACCCTGGCGATAGTGTGGTGCTGTGAGCTTGACAGTCGTGAATATCCAACGGACAGCATTGGACAGTGTCATGGACTACATGTATATATTGGTTTTGGCGATCTTTCAACGGGTGCGAAGGAGATTAGAAATACTCTGCGAGCAAATTCTAGACGGCCTATTGGAGACAACAGCCAACAGGCGTACCTGGCACATAGACCGGAGGAGGTATGTACATGTTTTGTTTTTAATATCTAAGGGTAGCATTTTGTGTCTGGGCATCTACAATTATGCGTCCGCTTCTATATTTGAAGTGAATAATGAAGTGAATAATCAAGATGTATTAGGCTGATTTTCTTTGTTGTTTTTTACGCAGGCACAGCGGAACAGAGTTGTTCATGCAGAGGACAGGGACTCGGACAGGAGAAGCCATGGGCAGACCTGGACGTATCATTCGCCCATGGACAACTATCTTTGGCATGTCGGAGCAAGATGTAGTCCGAACCTACCGGCTGAGCTCACAGGCAATCCTGTTCCTCTATGAAGATCTGCGCTGCGAACTTGATCCCCTGGCTAATCGCCACCATGCTGTCCAGGGTTGACGAAACTTCTTGGTGCCTTAAATTTTTTTGGTACTGGAAGTTTTCAAACCCCCATGAGTATAATTGCGGGTATGACACAGGCCTCTTTCTCACGGCATCTGGCACAGGTCTTGAAGGCCATGATGAAGCGGATGAGGAAGTATATCGTGTATCCGACTGATCCAGTGGAGCTGCAACAGATCCGCAGTGGGATCATGAGTATTGCAGGGATGCCAAACATGTTGGGTGCTATTGACTGCACCCATATTGCGTTTACCCCCAGGTCGGAGGAGAGAGTTCCTTCCGGAATCGCAAGCACTTCCATTCAATGAATGTTCAAGTCGTTTGCGATGCACACCTTCAGATTCTAAATGTTGTCGTGAAGTATCCTGGGAGCTGCCATGACGCCTACATTCTGGCACATTCGTCCATGGGCACTCATTTCCCAGAAGGAAAGTATGGTGAAGGCTGGCTACTTGGTAAGTGACATCGGCTACAGCCTGGGATTCTATATCTGGGATGTCTGGTATACAATATGTGTTCATTTATATATGTGATGTTGTTTTTGATGCATTCCTGATTACTTCCCCTATAGGTGATGGCGGCTATGGCTGTAAGCCCTGGTTGCTAACTCCACTCCAATCTCCATGCACTGCAGTAGAAAAACGCAACAATGAGGCTCATGGCAGCAGCAGAAATGTTATCAAATGTACTTTTGGAGTACTGAAAGGATGATTCCGATGTCTGGATCACTCTGGGGGAGCCCGGCAGTACAGTGCAGAAAAGGTGGCGAACATCATTGTTGCCTGCTGTATGCTACACAACATTTGTCAGCGACTGTGTGCATGCAGAGGTAGCAGAAGACTTGCTGCCAGATCTGCCTGTGGAACCGGCTGCTGAGGCAGACAGAACTGCATGGGGGAATGATGTCCGACGAAGGATCATCGAAACTTATTTCTCCTGCGAGTTCTTATCTGTTACATTCATTTCTCCATACGAATATGGCGTTTTTATTGTTGCTCATAGCTCTGCAAAATTCAAGATATAATACTTTAAATGCCTGTACACAACTGTATGTTAAATCTTGTGTGTGTGTGTTTCTTTCAGGAGCTGTGATCCATCCATCTAGCCATTTCCCAGCAAGGTAATACATCCATCAAACCATTTCCCGGCAAGCACAAAAATCGATTTAAATTAACAAATAATTGTGAAGCAATTAAAATAGGTTAGAATTTTCCCTTTTCTTTTCTGTGTTTTGCATTGCATAATTTAGATGTGAATTGTGTTCACATTTAATCCTCAATAAATAGCTTCCTTTCCTTTTATTATTGTCTCTTACCTTAAGTTATTTCGGCGTCCCTGTGGCTCCGCTCCAGGCCTTCTTCCAGTGTCCAGGCCTTCTTCCAGCATCCAGGTCTTCTTCCGGCGCCACAATTAGGCATCCCTGTGGCTCTGCAGGTCTATCGCAGCCATGGCGTCTGTATGGACGCCGGGGGAAGGAAGCCACAACCAGGCCTTCTTCCGGCGTCCCACAATTAGGCGTCCCTGCGGCTCCGCAGGTCCATCACCTATACAGATGCCAGGAGCAGGTGGCAGGGCACTTGCACATGTAATGCCACGCCCAGACGGCCATTTTGTTAAACACTGACTAACAACATGCCGCTTGGCAGGATGCCGAACTTCACAGAGGGGGATGCCAGGCTGCTGGCATCCCTGATTATAGAAGATGAAGGCCACCTGTATTTCTACCACCCTGGGTGCCCGCGGGACCAGGACCGAGCCAATGAGGCCTGGCGGGCACTCAGGGCACAATTTAACGCCCAGACTTCTTACCCGAGGGAGGTACATTCGTAGGCCTATGTTGCTTGCAAGGTCTGGGCTATGTTGCTTGTAAGCTTATAGCACGCAGGAAAAAAAACAAGTAAAATTACATTAACTATTTTGGGGGTTGTTTGTATTGCTGTGGGTAAGAAAAGAAAAACTGACACTTGACTTGTTTGAACCAAGTAAAATTACATATAGTTTTTCGGTGGTTGTTTTGTATTGCTGTGGCTGAGAAAAGGAAAACTGATACTTGACTTGTTTGAACCAAGTAAAATTACATTTAGTATTTTGGTGGTTGTTTTGTATTGCTGTGGGTGACAAAAGGAAAACTGACACTTGACTTGTTTGACTTGTTTGGTTTGAATTGTATTTTTGCCTCAAAAGCAAAGTAAAAGTTTTATATCAACTTGTGTTTTTCCTATTTCTGTTGTATTCCCGCCAGGTTGAGGCATTGAAAAAGCGGGCAAGACGCATCAGGCGGGAGGAGCCCGAATACCTGCGGGCCCACCGCAGAGCGGAGGAAGGTATGTGCTGTTAGCAATTGTCATGGTTGCCATGCAAGCGGCAAGGTCTTCTTTAGTAATGTCAATAAGAAATTTAACATTTGTACCATTCTGGATCTTTGCATGCGCAGCTGTGACACTTTTGCTATTTCTGTTTTCAGAGAGCACCACGGACGGGTCATCCACCGCTGAATCTGCTCCTCTAGAGGAACACCAAGGTGAGCCTTTAATAGCATCAGCATAGTTAAAGTATGTGGATGTTTAATGCCGTGTGGCACGCCAATCACATTTGCATTTTTAAATGTCATACTCACTGTAATGCTAGAGGTTAGGGTCCTGTTTAAAATGTCGATAAGTTCTCCTTCCTACTGTTCTGGATGTTTGCATGTGTGACAGCAGTAACGCTTTCACTTTCTCTCTTTTCAGACACATCAGCAGAGGAGGAAGGGGACGATGCACCACCACCCGCATGGCCCTCCCACCTGTTATTCAGCCCATTATTGTGCCCCCCCCCAGAAATTGAGCCCCCCCCACTTATTGAGCCCGCCCAGTTATTTTGCCACCCCCTCTCTCCTGCCCCATCTGCCATGGGAGACGACGTTGTCATTGACGTTGTCAACCCTGTCTCTCCTGGGCTTCCAGGGGCAGGTCGAAGGCTGGAGGCCGGCGCAGCAGCCGGGGAAGGGCCTTCAGCCCTTGAGGGGCGCCTAAATGTTGTGCTGCTCCTCCTGGCACAGTTGATCCGCAGCCTGGAGGTCCAGGAAGGAATGGCAGTGCAGGTGGTGACCATCCTGCATGACCTGCGCCATGGCCAGCAGGAGATAACTGAGCTCCTGCGCACAATGGCAGGAGCTCAGTCCCTGATCGTCATGGCACGGGCTCCTGCAGGACGGGCACCGTCTGATTAATGTCAATGATGATGATCCTCCTCTTCCCCCATGGTACGGTCCCTCCCCTTTCCTTCCCCATGCCCTCACAAAAAAAATATTTTTATTTTATTTTCAACCAAAAAAAAATCTGTAAATAGTTTTAAAAATATATTTTTTAATTTAAAAATTGTACGAGTTTGATTTATTGCATGAAACTTTAGTGTGTTGTTGGGAGTGGCATGACACATAAAAAGATACATCAGTTTATGCAAAAAAATAATTTCTATTTCAAATTTATTGTTTAATGGAATGAAAAGCTGAGGCGACATCTCTAACGGCACTGATCAAGTCTGTCGTCATTTCCTTCATCAAAATCGCGTGGGAAGCCAGCGCACCATTGATGTCGGCTCAGATCAACCTCATTTCCTGGAGCATGGAGTCATTGTGGTGATCCTGTCGAGAGGTGATTCCATTCATAAACTGCTCGCTTAGGCCGTCTATTCCGAATAATACCTGTTCCAAGACTTGTGATATTTCCTGTGCCGGTGGAGCAGCAGACTGTAGCGGAGATGGTTCTGATGCTAGAAATGATTCCATGGTGACAGATGCCTCAGGTTGTGTTATTGATGCTTCCAGGGCTGCAGATGCCTCAGGTTGTTGGCTCTCAGGAGACAATTCGAACAGATTAAGTGTGACCACTTCCTCTGTGGAGACGTGTTGGCTGGGGGAGTCTGCGTTCGACATGGGGAATACAAAATCATCTGGAGTGGTAATGGATTCGTCGCTAGTTATGTCACCATCGTTCACGTGATCTGTGGAGAAAGATGGAGAAAGAGGTTGCAGTTAGCGTTGTCAGTTAACCCTCAGGAACACAAAAGTCAACATCCAATGCAAACAAGATATATGTTTATGCCTACCTCGACTTGCTCCTGTGTCAGCACCGAACTCTGTGTGCATGCCGACAACAACCTCTGGCCTCACAGTACTGAAAACCAACTCCTCCACAGGTATCAACACAATATTACAATGTGGTCCTCCACCGGTCCTCTTTGCTGCCACATCAATTTTGGAAGCCTTTTCTTTTACCTCTTTTCTAGTGTCACACCACCGGTGCTGTACCTGTTTTACGTCCCTGAGCATGACTGAAAGGGAGCTCACATCCTGCGCGATCTTCTCCCAAATCCGTTTCTTCCTGGAGCAAGAAACTTTGAACTGGAAGAGAACTTTATATTTGTCACAGACAGCATGGCACAGTAACTCCTTTTCTTCATCTGTGAAGCGAGCGTTGCGGGTTCGTTTTTTGGACGGCTGGCTAGAACTTGCGCCTTCCTGCTCCTGATGTTCACTGTACTCTGCCTCGACCTGCGCAATAGTACGTTTTCCAGCCATGCCTGAATGGGAAAAAAAAGAAGAATGAATGCAGAGATAGCATGATGGAAATTGACTGAAGTCAGAATAAATGAAAAAAAATATTGAACCAGGAACAAGAGAAGCCCATGGACAGCATCAAGCTACAGCCTGAACTAGTGCCTTCCATCGGTTGCAATCTCCAGACTCTGCCTCTACCCGTGCAATGGAATGTTTTCCTGGCATGACTGTCTGAATAGGAGAAAAAATAACGGAGGAAAGAGATCAATGAATGGAGCGATAATCAAGAACAGAATGATCCCAAAGGAAGAGGAGCACATGCAGAGCATACAATAAAGGTTGAATACAATAAACAGTCAAAATCAACAAAACATAAGAGGAGCACATTAAGCAGTGAAAATCAACAAAACAGAAAAAAGCACATGCAGAGCATACAATAAAGATTGAATACAATAAACAGTGAAAATCAACAAAACAAAGAGGAGCACATGCAAAGCATACAATAAGATTGAATACAATAAACAGTGAAAATCAGCAAAATGGAAGAAGAGCACATTAAACAGTGAAAATCAACAAAACAGAAGAGGAGCACATGCAGAGCATAGAATAAAGACTGAATACAAAAAGAGGGAAAATCAATGAAACAGAAGAGCACATGCAGAACATGCAATAAAGACGTCCATGGCCGCTGCCTTGAGCGCCATGATTGGGGGCCCCTATCTTGCACGTCCGGGTGTTCAAGGCAGCGGCCATGGACATTGGAAGGCAGCTATTTCCAGATGTCCAGGCTGCCTTGAGCGCCTTTCCAGGCCTTAACAGGCGCCCGGATGTGGAAGGTAGGGGCCGACGTTCCCGCCTCTTTCTGGATGTCCATGATCAGAGGCCCCGCTGCTTCCAACGTCCATGGCCGTTGCCTTGAGCGCCTTGAACGCCTGGATGTTGGAAGGCAGTGGGCCTCTGATCATGGATGTCTGGAAAGAGGCAGGAATGTCCATGATCAGAGGCCCCACTACCTTCCACGTCCGGACAGTCAAGGTGTTCATGGCAGCGGCCATGGACATGGGAAAGCAGCGGAGCCTCTGATCATGGACATCCGGAAAGAGGCGGGAACGTCCATGATCAGAGGTCCCGCTACCTTCCACATCCAGGTGTTCAAGGCACTCAAGGCAGCAGCCATGGACATTGCCTTGAGCGCCTGGATGTGGAAGTTAGCGGGGCCTCTGATCAAGGACGTCCGGATGCTCAGGGCAGAAGCCCCGGTGACCATGCGGGGGTCTGTTGGAAAGAACCATCCACTTACCTGCTGAAAGTGCTACCGATCTTCCGAATGATATCCAAAGGTACTGCTGTAACCGCTCTGTCCTGGCCCGAACCAAATACAAAGGGATTGTTGCTACTTGCGATGCGACTTATATACATATCCAAGGTAGGATTATGATCGGTGATGTCACAGAGGAGGGGAAAATGGGATAAGTTTCCAGATCGATGAAAAGTTTGGAATGTAACATTTCCAGATCGATAACATTTCCTACATTTTCAAAATGACATTAGAAATGACAGGTATGGATCCAGCGCACCCGGGATACTGTTAAGCCTCTATACCACTCTATATAGCCCTATACAGTAAAATCAATTGCGAATGCCTACCGCTTCATAGGCGCGCGTTTGGCGCTGCTTAGATTTGCGTCTAATTTGAATACTGAATCGAGCGGATCGAGAACCAAAATGTGTGCGCGACAAATGAGCGGGCGCCCGACACTGCCGCACTTTTTTTACGCGTCGGTACTGTATCGGCCCATAAGGGAGTATAGTAATTTACTACTTCATAACATACTAGAATTTCTTGTTCAAAGACTCCTTAAATGTTTAAACTCATTGAATCTTTCATAGAGTAGTTTTTTTTACTCTTTCCTTTCAAACCATCTAACTATAAATGCTGATGTAGCCATTTTTTTTGTGGATTGAATGTATCCTGAGGGTCCATAAACTAATTTGTATTTTGGGACTAGCTCCCCAGTCTCTTTCACCCTCTTCTTCTCCCAAGGGGTGGGTCCTTTCTGTTGGGGGCAATAATAATCTTCTAGACCTAAGGCATAACTGAACTCCCTATTGTGTGTTACCATAGCTCTTTGGGACAGATATCTTGACAAAAAAGGCTGGACTAGCTGGATGGGTGTTGAAATAAATTTTACTGTGCTTGATCATGAAAGAATCAATAGGAATAAATAATAAGTGTCCAGTTACATCCAAGTTCTTAATCTTACAGGAACAACCACTCTGTGGATGTTTCCCTCAGAGTGGGGTCTTGATACTGTCATATCCTTCATGATGTACAGTTAACTAGTGCCCTGAAAATTTGCCGGGGTGTCCTAGGTATGGATATCTCATATCTTTCTGCCTCAATACCTGAGATCCACATGGAGTCCTGATCTCCAACCTCTGAGTGTCCTATGTCCTGGGTGGAAACACCGGTGGGGGTCTCCAGATGTCCTTCTCCTCTTTCTCCCTTGAAATCCTCTTCAAAAGATAGCGTCAGACCTTCCTGGATAAAGGCCAAATACTGGAAGAAGCCTTCACAGCTTCCAGCTCTGGGCAAGGAAGGGTGACAGAAAATCGAATGCCTTATGAGGAGAGATTGAAGAATCTAAATTACCCTGGAGGAAAGGAGGAGGGGGGTGATGATACAGACCTTCAGATACTTGAAAGGTTTTAATGATCCAAAGTCAACGACAAACCTTTTCCATTGCAAAAAAAAAAGTAGTACCAGAGGTCACGATTTAAACTCCAGGGAGGAAGACTCAGAACTAATGTCAGGAAGTATTTCTTCATGGAGAGGGTAGTGGATGCCTGGAATGCCCTTCTGGGGAAGTGGTGAAGATTAAAATGTGAAGGCTTCAAAGGGCGTGGGATAAACACTGTGGATCCATAAAGTCTAGAGGATGTGAATGAAGAGGGGTGGCTTGCGGGAATGATGGCTACTACCTGGAGATAATATCCTTATTCAATAAACATACACACAGGGGTAGATTTTAAAAAAAGCGCTTCGCGTACTTTTGTTTGCGCACCAGGCGCAAACAAAAGTACCCTGGATTTATAAGATACGCGCGTAGCCGCGCGTATCATAAAATCTTCTAAAATCCTGGATCGGCGCGCGCAAGGCTGCTGCGATTTTGCAGGGGCCGGCGTGCGCCGAGCGCGCAGCCTGTCTCCGTTCCCCGAAGCCGCTCCGAAATCGGAGCAGCCTCGGAGGGAACTCTCTTTCGCCCTCCCTCACCTTTCCCCGCCACTTCCTCTACTAACCCCCCCTCCGGCCCTATCTAAACCCCCCCTTACCTTTGTCTGTAGATTTACGCCTGCGAGAAGCAGATGTAAATCTACGCGCGCCAGCAGAGTGCTGGTGCGCCGT